>NC_051850.1:74349217-74470115 GCF_905115235.1 Hermetia illucens | reverse complement strand
TCGTCTGTCGTCTGTCGTCTGTCGTCTGTCGTCTGTCGTCTGTCGTCTGTCGTCTGTCGTCTGTCGTCTGTCGTCTGTCGTCTGTCGTCTGTCGTCTGTCGTCTGTCGTCTGTCGTCTGTCGTCTGTCGTCTGTCGTCTGTCGTCTGTCGTCTGTCGTCTGTCGTCTGTCGTCTGTCGTCTGTCGTCTGTCGTCTGTCGTCTGTCGTCTGTCGTCTGTCGTCTGTCGTCTGTCGTCTGTCGTCTGTCGTCTGTCGTCTGTCGTCTGTCGTCTGTCGTCTGTCGTCTGTCGTCTGTCGTCTGTCGTCTGTCGTCTGTCGTCTGTCGTCTGTCGTCTGTCGTCTGTCGTCTGTCGTCTGTCGTCTGTCGTCTGTCGTCTGTCGTCTGTCGTCTGTCGTCTGTCGTCTGTCGTCTGTCGTCTGTCGTCTGTCGTCTGTCGTCTGTCGTCTGTCGTCTGTCGTCTGTCGTCTGTCGTCTGTCGTCTGTCGTCTGTCGTCTGTCGTCTGTCGTCTGTCGTCTGTCGTCTGTCGTCTGTCGTCTGTCGTCTGTCGTCTGTCGTCTGTCGTCTGTCGTCTGTCGTCTGTCGTCTGTCGTCTGTCGTCTGTCGTCTGTCGTCTGTCGTCTGTCGTCTGTCGTCTGTCGTCTGTCGTCTGTCGTCTGTCGTCTGTCGTCTGTCGTCTGTCGTCTGTCGTCTGTCGTCTGTCGTCTGTCGTCTGTCGTCTGTCGTCTGTCGTCTGTCGTCTGTCGTCTGTCGTCTGTCGTCTGTCGTCTGTCGTCTGTCGTCTGTCGTCTGTCGTCTGTCGTCTGTCGTCTGTCGTCTGTCGTCTGTCGTCTGTCGTCTGTCGTCTGTCGTCTGTCGTCTGTCGTCTGTCGTCTGTCGTCTGTCGTCTGTCGTCTGTCGTCTGTCGTCTGTCGTCTGTCGCCTTTCGTCTGTCGTCTGTCGTCTGTCGTCTGTCGTCTGTCTCGTCTGTCGTCTGTCGTCTGTCGTCTGTCGTCTGTCGTTTGTCGTTTGTCGTCTGTCGTCTGTCGTCTGTCGTCTGTCGTCTGTCGTCTGTCGTCTGTCGTCTGTCCTCTGTCGTCTGTCCTCTGTCCTCTGTCCTCTGTCCTCTGTCCTCTGTCCTCTGTCCTCTGTCCTCTATCCCCTGTCCTCTGTCCTCTGTCCTCTGTCCTCTGTCTCGTCTGTCTTCTGTCTTCTGTCGTCTGTCGTCTGTCCTCTGTCCTCCGTCCTCTGTCCTCTGTCCTCTGTCCTCTGTCCTCTGTCCTCTGTCCTCTGTCCTCTGTCCTCTGTCCACTGTACACTGTCCTCTGTCCTCTGTCCTCTGTCCTCTGTCCTCTGTCCTCTGTCCTCGGTCCTCTGTCGTCTGTCGTCTGTCGTCTGTCGTCTGTCGTCTGTCGTCTGTCGTCTGTCGTCTGTCGTCTGTCGTCTGTCGTCTGTCGTCTGTCGTCTGTCGTCTGTCGTCTGTCGTCTGTCGTCTGTCGTCTGTCGTCTGTCGTCTGTCGTCTGTCGTCTGTCGTCTGTCGTCTGTCGTCTGTCGTCTGTCGTCTGTCGTCTGTCGTCTGTCGTCTGTCGTCTGTCGTCTCTCGTCTCTCGTCTGTCGTCTGTCGTCTCTCGTCTGTCGTCTGTCGTCTGTCGTCTGTCGTCTGTCGTCTGTCGTCTGTCGTCTGTCGTCTGTCGTCTGTCGTCTGTCGTCTGTCGTCTGTCGTCTGTCGTCTGTCGTCCGTCGTCTGTCGTCTGTCGTCTGTCGTCTGTCGTCTGTCGTCTGTCGTCTGTCGTCTGTCGTCTGTCGTCTGTCGTCTGTCGTCTGTCGTCTATCGTCTATCGTCTATCGTCTATCGTCTATCGTCTATCGTCTATCGTCTGTCGTCTGTCGTCTGCTGTCTGTCGTCTGTCGTCTGTCGTCTGTCGTCTGTCGTCTGTCGTCTATCGTCTGTCGTCTGTCGTCTGTCGTCTGTCGTCTATCGTCTATCGTCTATCGTCTGTCGTCTATCGTCTATCGTCTATCGTCTATCGTCGATCGTCTATCGTCTATCGTCTGTCGTCTGTCGTCTGTCGTCTGTCGTCTGTCGTCTGTCGTCTGTCGTCTGTCGTCTGTCGTCTCTCGTCTCTCGTCTGTCGTCTGTCGTCTGTCGTCTGTCGTCTGTCGTCTGTCGTCTGTCGTCTGTCGTCTGTCGTCTGTCGTCTGTCGTCTGTCGTCTGTCGTCTGTCGTCTGTCGTCTGTCGTCTGTCGTCTGTCGTCTGTCGTCTGTCGTCTGTCGTCTGTCGTCTGTCGTCTGTCGTCTGTCGTCTGTCGTCTGTCGTCTGTCGTCTGTCGTCTGTCGTCTATCGTCTATCGTCTATCGTCTATCGTCTATCGTCTATCGTCTATCGTCTGTCGTCTGTCGTCTGCTGTCTGTCGTCTGTCGTCTGTCGTCTGTCGTCTATCGTCTGTCGTCTGTCGTCTGTCGTCTATCGTCTATCGTCTATCGTCTGTCGTCTATCGTCTATCGTCTATCGTCTATCGTCTATCGTCTATCGTCTATCGTCTATCGTCTATCGTCTATCGTCTATCGTCTATCGTCTGTCGTCTGTCGTCTGTCGTCTGTCGTCTGTCGTCTGTCGTCTGTCGTCTGTCGTCTGTCGTCTTTCGTCTGTCGTCTGTCGTCTGTCGTCTGTCGTCTGTCGTCTGTCCTCTGTCCTCTGTCCTCTGTCCTCTGTCCTCTGTCCTCTGTCCTCTGTCCTCTGTCCTCTGTCCTCTGTCCTCTGTCCTCTGTCCTCTGTCCTCTGTCCTCTGTCCTCTGTCCTCTGTCCTCTGTCCTCTGTCCTCTGTCCTCTGTCCTCTATCCTCTGTCCTCTGTCCTCTGTCCTCTGTCCTCTGTCCTCTGTCCTCTGTCCTCTGTCCTCTGTCGTCTGTCGTCTGTCGTCTGTCGTCTGTCGTCTGTCGTCTGTCGTCTGTCGTCTGTCGTCTGTCGTCTGTCGTCTGTCGTCTGTCGTCTGTCGTCTGTCGTCTGTCGTCTGTCGTCTGTCGTCTGTCGTCTGTCGTCTGTCGTCTGTCGTCTGTCGTCTGTCGTCTGTCGTCTGTCGTCTGTCGCCTGTCGTCTGTCGTCTGTCGTCTGTCGTCTGTCGTCTGTCGTCTGTCGTCTATCGTCTATCGTCTATCGTCTATCGTCTATCGTCTGTCGTCTGTCGTCTGCTGTCTGTCGTCTATCGTCTGTCGTCTGTCGTCTGTCGTCTGTCGTCTGTCGTCTGTCGTCTGTTTTCTGTCGTCTGTCGTCTATCGTCTATCGTCTATCGTCTATCGTCTATCGTCTATCGTCTATCGTCTATCGTCTATCGTCTATCGTCTATCGTCTATCGTCTATCGTCTATCGTCTATCGTCTATCGTCTATCGTCTATCGTCTGTCGTCTGTCGTCTGTCGTCTGTCGTCTGTCGTCTGTCGTCTGTCGTCTGTCGTCTGTCGTCTGTCGTCTGTCGTCTGTCGTCTGTCGTCTGTCGTCTGTCGTCTGTCGTCTGTCGTCTGTCGTCTGTCGTCTGTCGGCTGTCGGCCGTCGTCTGTTGTCTGTTGTCTGTCGTCTGTCGTCTGTCGTCTGTCGTCTGTCGTCTGTCCTCTGTCCTCTGTCCTCTGTCCTCTGTCCTCTGTCCTCTGTCCTCTGTCCTCTGTCCTCTGTCCTCTGTCCTCTGTCCTCTGTCCTCTGCCCTCTGTCGTCTGTCGTCTGTCCTCTGTCCTCTGTCCTCTGTCCTCTGTCCTCTGTCCTCTGTCCTCTGTCCTCTGTCCTCTGTCCTCTGTCCTCTGTCCTCTGCCCTCTGTCCTCTGTCCTCTGTCCTCTGTCCTCTGTCCTCTGTCCTCTGTCCTCTGTCCGCTGTCCTCTGTCCTCTGTCCTCAGTCCTCAGTCCTCAGTCCTCAGTCCTCAGTCCTCAGTCCTCAGTCCTCAGTCCTCAGTCCTCAGTCCTCAGTCCTCAGTCTTCTGTCTTCTGTCTTCTGTCTTCTGTCTTCTGTCTTCTGTCTTCTGTCTTCTGTCTTCTGTCTTCTGTCTTCTGTCTTCTGTCTTCTGTCTTCTGTCTTCTGTCTTCTGTCTTCTGTCTTCTGTCTTCTGTCTTCTGTCTTCTGTCTTCTGTCTTCTGTCTTCTGTCTTCTGTCTTCTGTCTTCTGTCTTCTGTCTTCTGTCTTCTGTCTTCTGTCTTCTGTCTTCTGTCTTCTGTCTTCTGTCTTCTGTCTTCTGTCTTCTGTCTTCTGTCTTCTGTCTTCTGTCTTCTGTCTTCTGTCTTCTGTCTTCTGTCTTCTGTCTTCTGTCTTCTGTCTTCTGTCTTCTGTCTTCTGTCTTCTGTCTTCTGTCTTCTGTCTTCTGTCTTCTGTCTTCTGTCTTCTGTCTTCTGTCTTCTGTCTTCTGTCTTCTGTCTTCTGTCTTCTGTCTTCTGTCTTCTGTCTTCTGTCTTCTGTCTTCTGTCTTCTGTCTTCTGTCTTCTGTCTTCTGTCTTCTGTCTTCTGTCTTCTGTCTTCTGTCTTCTGTCTTCTGTCTTCTGTCTTCTGTCTTCTGTCTTCTGTCTTCTGTCTTCTGTCTTCTGTCTTCTGTCTTCTGTCTTCTGTCTTCTGTCTTCTGTCTTCTGTCTTCTGTCTTCTGTCTTCTGTCTTCTGTCTTCTGTCTTCTGTCTTCTGTCTTCTGTCTTCTGTCTTCTGTCTTCTGTCTTCTGTCTTCTGTCTTCTGTCTTCTGTCTTCTGTCTTCTGTCTTCTGTCTTCTGTCTTCTGTCTTCTGTCTTCTGTCTTCTGTCTTCTGTCTTCTGTCTTCTGTCTTCTGTCTTCTGTCTTCTGTCTTCTGTCTTCTGTCTTCTGTCTTCTGTCTTCTGTCTTCTGTCTTCTGTCTTCTGTCTTCTGTCTTCTGTCTTCTGTCTTCTGTCTTCTGTCTTCTGTCTTCTGTCTTCTGTCTTCTGTCTTCTGTCTTCTGTCTTCTGTGTTCTGTCTTCTGTCTTCTGTCTTCTGTCTGCGCGTGGAAGACCCTCAGCATTAGTTTTTCGAAAACGGATCACCTCCTACTAAAACCCGACACTAAGTGCTCTCAGACCTTCGCCTCAGTTGCCGGCGCCCGCAGCATTTTGCGTACCTCATCTGGCTCTCTCTCCGCATCCAAGGAATTCAGAAGGAGGGTTTGCATCTTCTCTTCCTTTGATGTGTAGGTGCGGTGAGGAGATTTCACTTCTTCGAGAGATTGCCGTGCGTTTTTTTATTCCGCTATTTTTTTGTTGCATTTGGTTTGGACCACAGTAGATCTACTATAGGCAGTACCCTTACAAAAATGACCCCACTTGCAAATGTGCTTGCAGAAGCTTATCTGTACACATCAGAAACGCTAAACAAGGAAAAGACATAATCTTCGTCAAATCGTATTGGTAAGAGAGAGATCGGTGAGCTTTTGCTATTCTGGTACTACGGCGTGCTCACCCATACAGCAAAAAGTTGTTTCACGTATTCACTTATACATAGGCAAAAACTTGCCAATCCCACCAATACATTGGCAAGTCCGGGCGGCATGTCAAACACAGCTGATCGGGTTTTCGGTACATCTCACTCATGCTCAAGGGCAAAACAATTTGAAATCGTGTGTACTCGCACTGATTTCCCCCCTTGAGGGGCAAGGGGGAGTGAGGTAGCTGTCTAGTATCTAACTGTGGTTTGGACGCTAGCCCCGCGCTCTCATTAAGTAGAGTGGAAAAATCTCCACCACCTAATTCATATACATTGTGTCGAATTTTTTTAAAAAATTTTCTAGGGAAAAAGTACCTTAAATAATAAATCAAAAGGAAGCTAGCAGTAAGTTTCAAATTATGCTAGACTAATTAAGTAAATCTTTTGATTTTATTGATAAAATTTAATTTCATTTAAATTTTAAATTCTTTATATTAATAACATTAATTTGTTGAAACGTTCTTTATAAATGACCTGACTATGCACTTTGAACAGCTTTAAGACTTGACTCCCCATTCCTTATATCTTTGGTAAGTGGTAAATAAATAAATATTTAAGTACAACACTCATAAACAATCGGAGCTAGAGACAACTATTTACTTATATATTTAAAAATAAAAACTTTTTGCTGATTTAATAACGCGCACACTTTTGTGTCCAAGTTTTTTTTCAATTGGCAAGTGTTACACGCCACGGTTGGAGACAGAAGAGACCGGCTTATTTCCATGCGGTCTTTTCTGTCGCCACCAACGGCACTTTCTCACGCCTGATTCTCCACTCCGGCGGCGAGTTCTAAAATGAATGGCGAGTTCTAACACGAGTGGAGAGTTCCGCGCCATCTACCCGTCCGCATCCGCAACAAATAAATTTCGAATGCCGCGGATCCTGCCGCGTCACATATCCAATTAAAGTTAATAATTTCGACCGAATTAACTTTCGCTGCTTTGTCGGTTTAGAAAATTATTTATTGAATTATTTCATTTATTTTCACGTCATACTGGAATTTTCACCAAATTCCGCCATTGAAACTACCTATTTATGTTGTCCAATTGACTTCTCGATTATTCTTTCTCGACTTTCCACAGTTGCGATCTTGCCGTTTACGACTCCGCCAGTTTCGTTTGTTTGTCCGAGCGTGGGAAAAAATATTATACAAATATAAAGTTTGTGGAGTATGAAAGCAAAACAGGGAGGCTTGTAATACAATTTTTCTCTTTGAAAATCAAATTGTCCAACAAAAATGTGTACCGAACTAAACCAGGGGAGAATTCCATATTTCTGTGGGATTTTTTGTTGCCAGAAAATTGCATGGATTGTGGAGGATTTTAGGAGGCACAAGCTAATTAGCGAGGATTCGTCCGGGCTTTGCACGGAAATTATACAATTTACCACGAAGTGAAACTCACCCACCTGAGTGGCTCGCCTACCTGTGGATAGCGAAGTGGAAGTCAGGAAGCTGGTGGAGCAATCAAGTATTAGAGAAAAGTTAATGTGTTGGGTGAAGTTAAGTGATGGGTGAAAAATAGTTGAGCAAGTTGGAATATCGGAAGCTCGCGCTTCGGATATAAAGGTTTTGTGTTCATCTTATGTAAGAAACTTCAACGCACATTTTTCTATCCGTATATAGCTACAAATCCAACATATTCCTTCATATATTTCCAAACTACCAAATATAGGTACATATTGCAAACATAGATATTATCGTCACCCTAAACAAACAAACTGCCTATTTCCGAATACTACACATATATATGCACGTATATAAATTGATCCTACCCATATTTCCGATTTACTTCGTACGCAAAAGCATACATATATACATATATAGTACGTATATTAAATACGACTTGCTTAATGTACAAATATATCTATCTGTATTAGACACTATCCGCTAATTTTGTCAGCACGCATATACAGGGTGCGGCAGCATAACTTCCTTTTTTAAAATGCGCGCCACTCAGTTAGTTAATGTCATAGCGGAGCGCTAGTGGTCTCGTTCAAGAGGGGATACTGTAGAGTCTTGTCCCGACACGGTTCAGTCGCCATCATGGGTTGGAATAGTGAGGAGCGTACCTTTGCGGATGTTCGGTTATTGCAACACAGCGTGCATTTCGGAATCGCTTTAATTTAGCCCCGTTGGCTCCCGTCCCAGACCGCAAATCAATTGTTACATGGGTCACTACATTCAGACAAACTGCAAGTGCGACAAAAGGAAGAACTGGAGTCCCTCGGCCCGTTAGATCACCTGAGAACATTGAAGCAGTGAGAGCGTCAATGTTGCGATCGCCACGGCGTTCTGCGCGCAAACACGCATCTGCCCTTGGACTATCCGATCGTTCTGTGAGAAGAATTCTTCGTGATGATCTTCATTTTCATCCCTATAAGATGGCGATAGTGCAGGAACTTTCAGAACGTGACTTCAATTCTCGGATAACCCCGTGTGAGCTTCTTCTTTATGTCGTTCCCGAGGGTGCTATTGTTTTTTTAGCGATGAAGCCCATTTTCGTTTGTGTGTGTCGGTTAACAAACAAAACATGCGCTACTGGACTGACACCAACCCTCGAGAATTGCATCAAAAGCCTTTGCATTCACCGAAAGTCACAGTATGGTGTGCAATTTCCTCAGCTGGAATTATTGGTCCCTGGTTTTTTTAGGAAAATGAGGTTACAGTGACAGTGAATTCGGACCAGTATGTAAACATGCTTCAGAATTTTTTTTCGCACGGCTAGAAAATTTGGATTTGGGGAACACTTGGTTCCAACAAGACGGTGCAACAGCTAACACTTCAAGAGCATCGATGGCTGTTTTGAGAGAACACTTTCCAGAGCGCCTTATCTCAATTAGAGGCGATTTAGAATGGCCGGCACGCTCTCCCGATCTGTCCCCTTGTGTTTTTTTTCTATGAAGTTTTTTGAAATCCCGTGTTTATGTGAACCGTCCAACAACCCTACAAGATTTGAAGACCAACATCCAAGAAGAAATTGTCAACATAACACCTGCTATGCTAACAAGAGTCATGACAAACGCCAGAAATCGGTTTAACAACAGGTAACAGATTTGATCTTCAAAACAATGTAAATAAAAACTTTAGACATGTACCTACATTATAAAAAATAAATAAATATTTTCCGATGTATACAATAGTTTTTATTGAGTTTTGAAAAAAGGAAGTTATGCTGCCGAACCCTGTACTATATACCTCCATACACACACGTCTGTTTGGAGTAATTGATGTTCATATACAAATCGCTAAAAACCTAAAACAAAGTAATTCTTTTCCACCCCATTTAAATAAACTTACTTCGTTGTGGTATTGACGAATTGATATGTAATTATGACGTCATACAGATTGTAGAATGCACGAAATTCTCAAAAAAAGGCAAAGCTTCGTCCCCTATAACTTTAATAAGCTATAAGTTGGGTTTTCTTCAAACTTGACCAAATCGTGCATTATCTTATCTCTTACACCCATACCAAATTTTGTACTTCTAGAATGGACATAAGGGGGGTTGTCGGGTAAATTTCAAAAGTGTGGAAATATGCTATTATTAACTTTATTTGTGCAGCGAATATATTTTGAGGCCTAGATTTCGTAGAGATACATCACTGTGATTTTTTCAGATTTTTCGGTTGGATAGGTTCTGAGAACAAGACCTGCTACACTTTTTGATGGTCATATTTTGAGCCCTCACTCCCCTATGTTTCATCCAATATCAAGCATGGAACCACTTTCGAAACGAACTAATTGAGCCCTCTTGATTGATACCCCACATGGCCACACTTATTAAAAAAAAAATTTGCACTCTCCATTCACATATATGGACCCCACTCAAACTTAACACAAAATGCTGCATGTAAAAGGAACAACAGACGACACGGTCCTACCCATTTTTGTGACGATCGGTTCAGCCGTTTCCGAATAAATCGGGTGTGACAGTCGGACAGACAGACATCGACCCGATTCTAATAAGGTTTTGTTTCACAACAAAACCTTAAAAATGATTTTCTTTTATAATTGGTAAAAATGGCTATAAACTTCTCTATTTTGGTAGCCCACACAGTCAATACGGCATTGGCATTGTCATCTCAAAGGGTTTCCGTGATGCCATTAAAGAAGTCGAACGTTTGATGATCGGCTGATGGAGCCCCCATTATATGAGCTGTTCGCACTATTCACTTCTTCACCGAGTACGCACCACAGACAGATGCTGAGAAAGATGCCTTCTGGTAACTTTCCGATGAAAAGACTTGCCACGTGCCTGCTGACGACTATATTACCATTGCCGGCGACCTTAATGGTCATGTGGGTGAAAAGGCAGCCGGTAGGAGGTGCCATGGGGGAAAGAGGTTCGGAGCGCCTAATGAGGATGGTGAGCGTATAATCGATTTTGCGGACACACATGACCTTGTACTTATGAAAACATGGTTCATCAAACGATTGTCTCATCTTCCTACATTCTATAGAGGGAACACGCCATTTTACCACTGTCACTGATTGCAAAGCCGTTCCCTGTGAGATCATCGCTCCTCAACATTGGCCGTTGATTGCCGTCCTGCGAATTAAGCCACCGATACAACAACGTGAGGAACGCACTGGCCCGCGACACATTAAATGGTGTCGATTTGGTGAGAAGGAAGAAGAAACGATCTCACTCATACGATTACGAACTATTACGAATGAGGAAGAATCGTGGAACCAAATGAAAGACACGATTCGCAAAGCGGCCTCTGCAACCCTCGGAGTCACCAAGCCGGGTAAGCGGTACATTAACCATGATACTTGGCTTTGGAATGATCATGCTGAAATGAAGGTCCATGAAAAGAAACGCCCCTACCACAAATTTCTCGACGATAAAACGCCTGCTAATTAGCAAATTTATAAGAATGCCAGCCGTGAAGCAAAGAAAGCGGTCGCTGTTACCCGAGCGGACCATTACTTGGGATGGCGAGAGAGGTCTTTGTCGACTTGCTAAAACCCGTAACAGACACAGGTTATCGAACACTTCTGTTGCGTTAATGACAAGAACGGTACTTTGCTTACCACCCGTCGACCTGTCAGCGCAACTGAAGTCGAGGAGGCAATAAAACGAATGAAATGGGGGAAAGCCAGAGGGCATGACGACATCGCATCGCATCTGAGCTCTGAAAAACGAAGAGCTGGATCAATGCGCCAATATGGAAAACGAAAGGTAGTCCAGCAGTATGTTCAAATTACCGTCCCATGCCATGTTTCCCATGCCATGAAAATTTTTGAACGCATCATTGGCAACCGTATTCGTGAAATAGTTGAAATAACTGTGAATCAAGCCGGATTTGTCAAAAACTGCGGAACTACCGACGCAATACACGCTGTTCGGTTACTCATGGAGAAACACCGTGAGAAGCATACTTAATCCCAGAAGAACTCGTGCTCCTCTTTGTTCTTGTTATGGACACCGTCGCACGGGATATCTAACGTCCTGCGCCCTACATATTCTTTATGCAGATGATGTTTTCCTTTCGTCTGATAGCGAAAATGATCCCCGAGCAACTTGTCCGTAAATGGAATGATCGCCTCATGCAACAAGGTCTCAGATTGAATCTAAACAAAACTGAAGAGAGATGTCTTCGATGGTATGGTCACGCAATTCGTGCGTAGTCTGAACATTGAAGTCGATGGTAAACGACAAAAAGGCAGACCTAAGCAACGGTGGCTTGATGCGCTGGATGGGGATTTAAAAGCTTCAAGATTGCACCCAGAACAGACATTCGATAGAGCCAAATGGCAAATTAGAAGCAGGAAATAGAAATTCACGGCAAACAGAAAACAGCATTCGCAAGTTAGGTCATTCAAGGTACTTGTAGATTTCCATTTAGGCTCATACAAAATTTGGTCTACGTTACCACAACGACAGCAACCGCAACAACAGCAGCTCCAGGAGCATCGGGCAATTTCCAGTGTGTTCATCTGGGCGTGAGTTCAATGTGAAGTGGTATATTGCATGGTTGCATCTGTTTGAGCGATTTCCCACAAGCAATCGATCGCATAAGCCCGCATCAACAGCGTCAGCAATCATCGGCAGTGATTGCTGCAAGGTCAGCGTACGGTGATGACTGATCAAGTATCACAACAAACAACAGCAACCTTGCCCATGTGCTAATGCACAACATGCACATGTGCTAATGTGCAACATGCAAGCCATTCCGTTTTCCGGCTTACTACTGAGCGATGTCGTCACCAGCATCATAGCATATGGGAATATTCTGACCACATCGCCCAACGGTTGACTGTTGTGTATACAGTTTTTTGTTTGGCCGGACCTTACAAACAAAGCCAAGTTCCGGGTTGCTGCGAATGGACTTGGCGTATTTAAACTGCAGCGAGGCGGAAATGGATGGGAGTCGTGTTTTTTATCGGATAAGAAGTATTATTGACGGTGGAGTCTTTTTCATCGAATTGAAGCATTTTTAACGGAGAAGTCTATTTATTGGAAGTTGTTCGGAGTACTGTTGCAGAGTTGTTCGTTGAACTAAGCGTAGATGTATCATAATTAAAGTTAAATAAATGTGCGAGTTAAAGTAAAGTCATTTTGTTCTCATTCATTGGTAAGAAAGAAACTTTGTCTCTACAATTAATTATCTCCACAGCAGTATTCGCCGGAGCAATAACTATATAAAAGGGCCAGAACTCCATCGCTCCCAAGGGATAAGCGCGCCAAGTTAAATACTGGGCTGGACTTGGGTGCGATCTGCGCTCTATCAGGAGACTTCTCAAACAAAATTGTTGAAGCGCTCAAACTTAGGGCGCAAAATTATTATCGTTGAGGCGCTCAAATTTAGGGCGCGAAATTATTGTTGTTACGGCGCTCAAATTAAGAGCGCAAAATTATTATCGTTACGGCGCTCAAATCAAGAGCGCAAAATTATTGTCGTTGTGGCGCCCAAATTAAAGGCGCAAAGTTATACTATCGCCGCGGAGTTCGGTATTATCGCAATCTTCAAATTTAGCCAGAATGGAGGTTCAGGCAATTATTGATGCCCAGCAGGAAAGGGTTGCAAAACTTGAAAGTGTGCGGGAGTCCCTAGTCAAAGTCCGGCAAGAAAAAAGGACGCGAGAGCGTTTTGCTGCGGCATGGGAAGAAGTGCAACAGCTTTATTGGGATTTCCTCGCCGGCCACAGCCAACTTCTTCGCCAAAACGCTTCTAAGGACATAGTCTATTTTCGGGAAAATAAACTATCCGTTATGATCGGTATTTACGATGCGACTAAGGAGCTGATTGGGCGTGTTCATCGCGATCTCATTCTTGAAAGCTCTCCCGTCGATGTAGAAATCACAGGTGGAAGGGCAACTTCAAGTCCGCGCCCCGGACCTTCAGTCGAGTTTAATGAAGCTCAAGGGGAGTCAGAGGACGCCGCAAAACAGCCGGAAAACTTGTTCTCTAGAGAATGGTTTCCCAGGGTTCGCGATGAATTGAACATACCTTTTAGTGACATACCGTTGCCGTCAAGAGGCTTCGGGCTAAGAAGCTCCGAGACCGAAGGCATTCCTTATTGGAATCGCGGCCATAGACCTCGTCCTTGTCCACCAGTCCCTGATATTCCTTCGTTTGATGGGGACCTTCGTCACTTTGAGTCTTTCCGTAGTATTTTTCAATCAGTCGAGGGGCGAGCTGAAAGGCTAATGATGCTGCAGAGCAAATTAAAAGGTGATGCGAGGAGAGTCGTAGAACACTTAGGAGTGCATGGGGAAAACTACGATAAGGCCTGGGAACTTCTGGAACGACGCTACAGTAATCCTCGGGCGCTGGTTGAAAAGGAGATCCAGGGCCTCATAGATCTTCCCCAGATAGTATTACAAGACCCCAGTACCATTGGTGGTCTTTCGTCGCGACATCAGTGGCAGATTCCCATAGGTTATTAGAGTATAGAAAAGGTGCTGTTGATGGGTGATGAGTGCTGTTCATCACTACACAAGTTAATTGCAACAATTTACAGATTAAAATATTTGATTATTTTAAAGATTTGATTATTGAAATTCTAGTTTTGAAACAAACAAGTTGGGCAGACTGTGCTTCTGTTGCCCCGTTGGTTCTTCTGATTTTCATTCCGCTATCAGCAATGGGACCTGTACAGGGTGCGGCAGCATAACTTCCTTTTTTCAGAACTCAATAAAAACTATTGTATACATCGGAAAATATGTATTTATTTTCTATAATGTAGGTACATGTCTAAAGTTTTTATTTACATTGTTTTGAAGATCCAATCTGTTAGGTGACGTCCCCCATTCTCCATACATTGCGTAAACCGATTTCTGGCGTTTGTCATGACTCTTGTTAGCATAGCAGGTGTTATGCTGACAATTTCTTCTTGGATATTGGTCTTCAAATCTTGTAGGGTTCTTGGACGGTTCACATAAACACGGGATTTCAAAAGCCCCATTGAAAAAAATCACAAGGGGACAGATCGGGAGAGCGTGCCGGCCATTCCAAATCGCCTCTAATTGAGATAAGGCGCTCTGGAAAGTGTTCCCTCAAAACAGTCACGTTCTGAAGTTCCTGCACTATCGCCATCTTATAGGGATGAAAATGAAGATTATCACGAAGAATTCTTCTCACAGAACGATCGGATAGTCCAAGGGCAGATGCGTGTTTGCGCGCAGAACGCCGTGGCGATCGCAACATTGACGCTCTCACTGCTTCAATGTTCTCAGGTGATCTAACGGGCCGAGGGACTCCAGTTCTTCCTTTTGTCGCACTTGCAGTTTGTCTGAATGTAGTGACCCATGTAACAATTGATTTGCGGTCTGGGACGGGAGCCAACGGGGCTAAATTAAAGCGATTCCGAAATGCACGCTGTGTTGCAATAACCGAACATCCGCTTGAAAAGTAAACCTCAACGGCAAAGGCACGCTCCTCACTATTCCAACGCATGATGGCGACTGAACCGTGTCGGGACAAAACTTTACAGTATCCCCTCTTGAACGAGACCACTAGCGCTCCGCTATGACATCAACTAACTGAATGGGGCGCATTTTAAAAAAGGAAGTTATGCTGCCGCACCCTGTATAATTCCGGTTCGGTGATTGTGGTTTTCGCTCGTAGTGGGGTTCGAATGACTCTTCACTTTTCTTTTCAAGGTGATGCATGTATTTTTTTACAAATGTCAGTTAATAACAGCGCGGCACCTCTGCACTCTCTTTTTGGCGACGTATACCGGAAGCCTGTTTTCGGAAATTGGAGGCGCAGTTCGCACTTGTGACTGATGCGACAAGGTTTAATAACGCGCCCGCAAGCCTGAACGAGGAGTTGGTTAGACTCGTCGCCGACGTTCTAAAGGCCTGTTCCTACTCGAAGTTAAAGGGTACCCTCATCAAGCGACTGCCGGTAAGTGAGTCAGCAAAGCTGAATTACTGGCTGACGGAGCTCACCTTATGCGACGGCTTCCTGACCCAACTGCTGCGTGAGATGGAGTAGTCAGGGGATAAGGTTGGGTTGAGCTCCTGAAGTCGATGTGGTTGCAGCGACTTCCGGAAAGCACTCAGGTCATTTTGGCCTATGCTGACTTCGAATAGTTGGAGGTGTTAACAAACACTGCTGACAAAATCCACGTCAACCATAATGGGCGATCGGGTTGTCGTGCTTCGGGGTTCTCAACGAGGCCTCTAATTTGCTGGTAACACCGTATCTTTGCTGACTAAGCAAAGAAATATGTCAGCCCGTGCTCGTTCACGGCTTGAAAAGAACTAAGCTCGTTAGGAGCTCCAGCGGCGGCTACCCAGAACGCAGTTCCAAGCCGCTTAACAATATTCGATTCTTTTCATCTCAGTGATTCCACATCAACTCAAACTAGCAGCGGCAAATTCTTCAACCATATATACTTACGGCCACAGGCAAGTGGACGTAAGTTTGGGACTTCGGCAAGCGTTCTCATGGAGTTTCGTAGTAACGGACATCAGCAATCCCATATTCTCACATTAGGCGCAGACTTTCTAAGCCACTATGGGTCGCTAGTGGAACTGCAGAATAGGCCTCTTATAGAAAAAGAAGACCTGAGCGAAGTTGCGGGCTCAGGTCTTCAGGAAAACTTTCCACCTGCTCTACTGTCAATCTTTCGATCATTTTTGAAGAGGTAGTCGACCTTCGCATTCGTGCGCTTCTTCAAAAATACAGCTACCGAAGTAGTCTCCTGCAGCCAGCGAAGCATGATTTACAGCACCACATCCGCACTACTGGCTATCATATCTTCTCTAAGGTGCGTCCATTGCCACCCCAGAAACTGGCTGTTGCTAAGAAAGAATTCGACACACTTTTAAAGCAGAGTATTTGCAGACAATGAAATAACCGTTGGTCATTTCCACTACAAATGGCCCCAAAGTCCAACGGCGATTGAAGACCATGTGGTGATTACGTCTGAATGCTGATAGAATTCCAGACCGCTATCCTATTCCACTCATCCACGACTTTGCGCACAATCTCACTAACTGCCGTATTTTCACGACCTTGGACTCCAGAACATATTCCGCAAACGGCAATATGCACATCCTTCGGACTCTTCGAGTTCACACGGATGTCTCTTAGTCTGTGCAATGCGATGTGATTTCCATCAAGAGAATCCAACCGAATCCAGACAAGATTCAGACCATGATAGACTTCTCACAACCGAAGATGGTCAAGGATCTGCGAAGATTTTTTGGCATGTTAAATTTATATCGTCGCTTCTTACCCAAAATCGCATAACTTCAGGCGATCGTCAATGCCTCATTGTCTGGACCCAAGCCTAACGCATGATTGCATTGTCTACAGAGACCGACCAGGCTTCTGAGCTAGCCAAACGACAGCTGGCTGACGCTACACTTCTGTCATTTCCGCAAACAAATGCACCCTTAGCCGTATTCTGCTGACCGTCACCAGAATTTGAACCAAATTGAATACACAACTACAGTACCTATGGTCCTGAACTATTAGCCGCGGCAATAAAGTACTACCGAAACTCTCTAGAAGACAGGCCTTGAACACGAACCACAAGCCTTTTACATTCACGTTTAAGCAGAAGCCCGACAAAGTGACCCCCACCAACTCCGACACCTAAGTTTCATAAGCTGGTTTACTTCGTACATCCAACATGTGCCCGGCAAGGATAATGTAGTTGCAGATGCTTTGTCATGCATTTCAAAGGTTAAAATCCGTACCAGGCATAGAAGGATGACGCAGCGCTTCAGAGCCTCAGGGGGACAACTCCACAAATCTCAATACAAATCTCGAGAGTTTCCTCTTTTCGGCTCAATCTCCCATATAGTCTGGGAGGCCTCTGAAAAGGGAACGAGGCCATATATTCCGGCCGCTTTTCACAAGGAAGTATTCCATACAACATACGATCGTGGGCACCCATGCAACGAATCGGCTTGTTGTTAGTAGATATTTCTGGCCACCAATGAATAAGGATGTTAACTCCTGGGTTGTGAGTGCAGTGCATCGCGTGCCAGAAGCATAAGCTCACCAAACACGTGCAGAAAGAGGTAGGCCCATTTCCTCGGTTTGCAAAGCGTTTTCACACGATCCACATAGACATTATTGGCCCCTTGTTAGATTCGCATGGCTTCAAGTATTGCCCCATAATCATCGATAGGTTCACGCGGTGGCCTGATGCAATACTTCCGGCCGACATTTCCGCACAACCGTGCGCCGAGGCCATTTGTCGTAAGTGGATCCCACGCTTTGGAGTTGCGGCCGAAGTCATTACTGACCAGGGAATGCAGTTCGTGTCTACCCTGTTCTCGGGATTAGGCAAACTCCAGGGCTTTAAACGCTACCGGACGACTGCATACCACCTGCAATCCAATTCGAATGTTGCGAATGCGAACAAATAGATGGCGCGGAACTATCCACTTTGTAGAGCTCGCCACAGGAGTGGAGGACTAGCGAGGAAAGTGTGCCATGAGTTAGGCGCAGAAAGAAACACATGAAATGAGATGATTCTCTTCTGCCCCTAACGTGTAAATAGTCGTTTGCTCTTATTGATTCATTAAAATTTAATAAATTCTAATTATTACATCTATCGAATATTGATTGTAAAAAACCTAGTCTATGTTCCGGTGTACCTAAAAATTATGGTTTGCAAAGAAATGGACTATATTAGTTAAATTGGGGACGCCGTAAAAAAAAGTTTGAGCAACGGATCTAAAAATTTTAAAAATCCATTGCCGAGAATTCGATGTTGTTTGACTGTTTTGTGACTCCTAGTTGGATCATGTTGACATTCTCTGGATTGATCCAGGAAAAGAAATTCACATTAGTTCCTATGCAAGAATTTGTCCACGAAGGAAAACAAAATTCGCATATCCCATTACTTGTGTAACTGAGAGCAATTCGTTTGCAGCGACTGAGGCCACTCAACAAGTGGCGAATGCGAAAATTGAAAGTGTCGGCTATTCACACTGTCAGAAGACTCCGCCACCGTTGTTGCAATTCTGACTCGCAGCAGCGAACCCATCATTTGCCACGTATCCAGAACCACTCTGAGAGTCGACGCATCAGAAGTTCAACGAGCGCGACCACCTTTCAACATTGAGAGCAGCAACCTAGAAAACGAACGATTATTTGGCAACCGCGGTCTTAAACTCAAATAAGGCCACAATTGACTTCATGTCAACAGCCACCGCTATCAGGCAGAAGCCGAAGACTCCGCCACCATCGCTGCCGCAGCCACGATCGTTGCCGCAGCCACTATCGCTGCCGCCGCAGCCCCTATCGCTGCCGCCACAGCAACCAGAGACGCCGTCGCAGCCACCAGAGACGCCGCAGCAGTTACCAGAGAAGCAGCCGCAGCCACCAGAGACGCCGCCGCAGCCACGCTCGCCGTCTCCAGCATCGACGCCGCCGCCGCCTTCACCATCAACACCGCAGCCGTTGCCGCCAGCGCCGCTGCAGCCGTCGTCACCTTCACCGCCGCAGCAGCGAATCATTGTTGTAATTTGTTGAATTTTGTTGTTTGAATTTTAATTTGTTTTAGTTCATTTCAATAAATATTATGCCCGCTGTAAGAGACAGCGTTCAGGCGTTTTAGATGCGGATCATCGTTGGTTGTCCGCTCTCTGGGCGAAGTTCTGGGAAGTGGTTTCGGTCTGCGCTGAAAAACGTCCGCTTCGGGGGTGATTTCTTTATACGTGCGTGAATTTGTGGGTTCGGCCTGCCGTGCAGTTAAAACAGTTTCACTGCGTTTTCGTTTTAACTCTCGCATCGAAAAGAAGTTTCCTTTTTACTAGTCAAGATGTCGATCGACAACAAAGACGCGGCAGGCCCATCGGACCCGCAAGTGACCGCCCTCGCCGTGCGTGTTTCTCCATTTTGGCGGTGGAACCCGGAGCTGTGGTTCATACATTTGGAAGCGCAGTTCCAAATGTCCGGAATCACATCGGACCCGACCCGCTTCAACTATGCGGTGGTCGGCCTGGATGAAGAGTCGATTCTTCTGGTGTCCGATGTAGTGAAGTCGACGTCATACACGCAGCTCAAGAGCGAGTTGATCAGGCGCCTGTCGGCAAGCGAGTCGGCAAAATTAGACCACTTGCTGGCGGGTTTAACGTTGGGTGATCGAACCCCCAGCCAATTGCTTCGCGAAATGAGGCAATTGGATGGGAGCAAGATCGGCGATGACCTGATCAAGTCGCTCAGGCTGCGACGGCTCCCGGAGGGCACCCAGGCGATCCTCACTTGCGTCTCCGGTTCCTTGGAGGAACTGGCAGCGACGGCCGACCAGGTGCGGGAGGTGTACGTTCAACCACCGTCGGATGAGGTGAGCGACTTGAGGCGCGAGATAGCCGCTTTAACAGCCAGTGTTGCCGAGATGTACAAGTGTACAATCCCTTGTAAATTCACGCCTGCCGCAAAAAAAAAAAGTCCGCGGGGAGTCCTGGCGACGGTCACCCAGAACGCAGCGCCACGTCGCCTAACAATTTACGACCTTCTCAGCAGACGCAACTACCTCATCGATAATGGTGCGGAGGTTTCGGTTCTTCCCGTACCTCGGCAACAAATTCCTCCCACATGTGTTGATACGGGTATAGGCAAGTGGACGTGAGTGTTGGCTTGCGTAGGACATTTTCGTGGCGTTTCATCCTGGCGGATGACAGCTTCCCCATATTAGGCGCAGACTTCTTGTGTCACTATGGATTGCTGGTGGACTTGCAAAATAAGTCCCTTATAGACCCCACGACCAACCTTAATTCGTCGGTACAAATGGTATCTCACCCAGGCAATAATCTTTCCGACATTACCGACTCTCGTGTTCGGGCACTTCTCCCAAAGTTCAGCCCGATTACTACCGAGTATAGTCTCTCGAAACCAGTGAAGCACAATGTGCAGCACCACATTATCACTACTGGTTCCCCGATCTTCTCGAAGGTGCGTCCTCTACCATCCCAGAAACTGGCTATTGCACGGAAAGAATTTGAACAACTCGTTCAACAGGGTATCTGCAGGCCCTCAAACAGCTGTTGGTCATCCCCACTGCATATGGTCCCTAAGCCAAACGGCGAATGGCGCCCATGTGGGGATTACAGAAGGCTAAATGCACAGACTGTTCCTCACCGATATCCAATCCCACTCATCCACGACTTTCGCATCACCTCGCGAATTGCCGCATCTTTTCGACCTTGGACTTAGCCAAGGCATATCACCAAATCCCAGTAGCTCCTGAAAATATTCTAAAGACGGCAATATGTACACCCTTTGGACTCTTCGAGTTCACCCGAATGACTTTCCGATTGTGCAATGCGGCGCAACCCTTTCAAAGGTTCATTCACTCAGTCCTGCGAAACCTCGATTTCTGTTTCGTATATTTGGATGATGTTTTGGTCGCTTCTTCCACTGAGTCTGAGCACTTAGCTCATCTCGAGTGCATTTTTCAACGTCTCCTTCAGGCCGGTTTAGTCCTAAACGTCGAGAAATGCAAATTCCTCCAAAAACAGGTGAGATTCCTCGGCCACTCCATTTCCCCTGAAGGAATACAGCCCGACCCAGACAAGGTGCAAGCGATAACAAGCTTCCCGCGTCCAAAGACAGTGAAGGAGTTGAGGAGATTCTTGGTTATGCTAAACTTCAACCGTCGTTTCCTGCCCAAGGCCGCCCATCACCAGTTCATTTTGAACCCGTACTTGTCCCGCCCCAAAACTAAGGACACACGAGAGATTGTGTGGTCTGAAGAGGCTATCCGCGCGTTTGACAAATCCCGTCAACAACTGGCCGACGCTACACTCTTGGCATTTCCTCTGCAAGATGCACCCCTAGAAGTTTTTGTTGATGCCTCTGACATCGCAGTAGGTGCTGCCCTTCACCAAAAGGCGGATCAAGTTTGGTAGCCGTTGAGCTTCTTCTCGAAGCAGTTGAATTCCGCTCAACGGAACTACAGTACCTACGATCGCGAACTGCTCGCCGCGTATTTGAGCATCAAATACTTCCGTTGCTCCCTAGAAGGCAGGCCGTTCACAGTGTTCACGGACCATAAGCCTCTCACGTATGCTTTGAAACAGAAGCCCGACAAAACGTCCCTCGTCAGCTTCGACATCTGAGCTTTATAAGCCAGTTTACGTCAGACATCCAGCACGTGTCCGGCAAGGACAACATAGTTCCAGACGCTTTGCCTCGTGTCTCCGAGGTTAACATCCCCGCCTCATTCGATTTCTCGGCTATTGTCAAGGCGCAGGAGGATGACGCAGCACTTCAGAGCCTCAAATCCAACCCCAAATACAAATTTCGGGAGTTGCTCATCTTCGGCTCAAACCTCTCTCTCTGCTGCGAAGACTCGGAAAAGGGACGTCGGCCATACATTCCGGCCACCTTTCGCAAGGAAGTGTTCCACGCAGTTCACGACTTAGCACATCCAAGCATCAGGACAACAAACCGGCTAGTCACCGAGAAATACTTCTGGCCCTCTATGAATAAGGATGTCAATTCCTGGGCCAGAGAGTGCATCGCATGCCAGAAGTGTAAAGTCTCCAGGCATGTAAGGAAAGAAGTGGGCTCATTCCCCCGCACTACCAAGCGGTTCCACACAATACACCTCGACATAGTGGGGCCTTTGCGAGACTCGCACGGTTATAGGTATTGTCTCACAAGAATCGAAAGGTTTACGCGGTGGCCTGAGGCAATACCTCTGAAAGATATTGTTGCGCAATCATGTGCCGAAGCCCTCTGTCGAGAGTGGATACCTCGTTTTGGCGTCCCTGCAGTAGTCATCACTAACCAGGGAATGCAATTTGAGTCCACCCTTTTCTCCGAGTTAGGCGAACTCCTGGGGTTTTAAACGTCAGCGGACTACTGCATACCACCCGCAATCCAATGGGATGCTAGAACGTTGACACCGAACACTGAAAACCGCCATTATGGCACGCGACGATCCGTCCTGGTCCCAAGTCTTGCCTCTCGTCCTACTCGGCCTATGTACAACCCGCCGAGAGGAATTTGCTGTCAGCCCTGCGGAGCTAGTATACCGGGAGAACCCGAGACTCCCAAGCGATCCGGTCTTCAACAAGAGATCGGGTCTCACAGAGTCGGGGTTGGTGCGTCTGCTGAGGGACAATCTCCGACGCATAAAAGCCACACCACCCACCCGACACTCGTCAACACCTGCCTGTTCGCCCAAGGAACTGGACACGTGCACGCACGCTCTGGTCAGGAAGGATGCCGTCCGGAAGCCGCTGCAGCCTCCATATGAGGGCCCGTACCGCGTTCTCGAGCGGGGAGAACATTTCTTCCAACTCGAGATCGGTGGACACAAAAAGGCGGTCTCTCTTTCCAGGCTGAAACCCGTGTCCGCCCCGAAGCAGCGTCGTGTCCGCTTTGTGGATTGATGGTGAACGAAGTTCCGGGATCAGTCGCCGAAACCCCTAGGTTTCATCTGGGGGCGGAGTGATGTGGCGCGGCAGGATTCGCAGCGTTCGAATTTATTTCGAATGTTGCGAATGCGAACAAATAGATTGCGCGGAACTATCCACTTTGTAGAGCTCGCCACGGGAGTGGGGGACTAGCGAGGAAAGTGTGCCATGAGTTAGGGGGAGAAAGAAACACATGAAGCGAGATGATTCTCTTCTGCCTCTAACGTGTAAATAGTCGTTTGCTCTTACTGATTCATTAAAATTTAATAAATTCTAATTATTACATCTATCGAATATTGATTGTAAAAAACCTAGTCTATGTTCCGGTGTACCTAAAAATTGTGGTTTGCAAAGAAATAGACTATATTAGTTAAAGGATGCTGGAACTCTGGCATTGGACACTGGAGACCGCTATAATAGCACACGATAGCCCCTCGCGGTCGGAAGCCCCGCCTTTCGTTTTACTTGGCCTACGGGCAGCCCATCGTGAAGAGCTTGCCGCCAGTTCTCCGAATTCGTATACGGGGACAATTTGAGACTCCCTAGCAATCCTATGTTCGATACTAGGTCGGCTCTTTGCGTTTGCTCCGGGACACTGTGGCAAGATTCAAATCACCCCCCCCATTTAATCACCGTTCGACGAGGGCTAACACCCCCAAGAACCTAGATGTCTGCACACACGTCTTGGTACGCGTAAATGTTCTCCGGAGGCTTTTCCAGTCACTATATGAGGGTCCCTATGATGTGCTGAACAGAGAGGAACACTTTTTCAGATTTTATGTAAACACAAAACCTTATTAAAATCGGTTTACTGTCTATCTGCCTGTCTGTCCGCCTGTCTGTCTGCCTATCTGTCCGCCTGTCTGTCTGCCTATCTGTCTGTCTGTCCGTCACACGTATTTTTCTCGGAGACGGGTCACAGCGATTGACACCAAATTCGGTAGAAAGCTGGGAATTGTGAACGCTCACGCATACAGTGAGTTTCATCCTTTTACAACGAATTTAAAGGGGGGGAGGGAGGGGGTCCCAATACATGCAAAAGGGGGGTGTAAATTTCTTTTTCATCAAATATAGTCATGTGGGGTATCAAATTAAAGGTTTCGGTTTAGTTTCGACATTTGCTGGAAAGCTGGGAAGTGCAAGGGGTTGAAAGTGATCATTCCTTTAAAGGGGCCATCCTCAGAAACTACCCAACCGAAAAATCTGAAAAAAATCAGAAGATTGCCACCATATGGTGCCTGGGCTCCGAAATACCTTCCCTACTGATATCTGTACAAATAAAGTTAATAATAGTATGTTACTACAGTTTTTAGCCCAGCATCATCACAAAATTTCGCATTAATATACAGGGTGCGGCAGCGTAACTCAATAAAAACTGTTGTATGCATCGAAAAATATTTATTTTTTTTTATAATGTAGGTACATGTCTAAAGTTTTTATTTACATTGTTTTAAAGATCAAATCTGTTAAGTTACGTCCCCCATTCTCCATACATTGCGTAAACCGATTTCTGGCGTTTGTCATGACTCTTGTTAGCATAGCAGGTGTTATGTTGACAATTTCTTCTTGGATGTTGGTCTTCAAATCTTGTAGGGTTCTTGGACAGTTCATATAAACACGGAATTTCAAAAAACCCCATAGAAAAAAATCACGAGGGGACAGATCGGGAGAGCGTGCCGGCCATTCCAAATCGCCTCTAATTGAGATAAGGCGCTCTGGAAAGTGTTCCCTCAAAACAGCCATCGATGCTCTTGTAGTGTGTGCTGTTGCACCGTCTTGTTGGAAGTGTCCCCCAAATCCAAATTTTCTAGCCGTGGGAAAAAAAATGCTGTAGCATGTTTACATACCGGTCCGAATTCACTGTCACTGTAACCTCATTTTCCTCAAAAAAACAGGGAACAATAATTCCAGCTGAGGAAATTGCATACCACACTGTGACTTTCGGTGAATGCGAAGGCTTTTGATGCAATTCTCGAGGGTTGGTGTCAGCCCAGTAGCGCATGTTTTGTTTGTTAACCGACCCACGCAAATGAAAGTGGGCTTCATCGCTAAAAAAAACAATAGCACCCTCGGGAACGACATCAAGAAGAAGCTCACATGCGTTCATCCGAGAATTGAAGTCACGTTCTGAAAGTTCCTGCACTATCGTCATCTTATAGGGATGAAAATGAAGATTATCACGAAGAATTCTTCTCACAGAACGATCGGATAGTCCAAGGGCAGATGCGTGTTTGCGCGCAGAACGCCGTGGCGATCGCAACATTGACGCTCTCACTGCTTCAATGTTCTCAGGTGATCTAACGGGCCGAGGGACTCCAGTTCTTCCTTTTGTCGCACTTGCAGTTTGTCTGAATGTAGTGACCCATGTAACAGTTGATTTGCGGTCTGGGACGGGAGCCACCGGGGCCAAATTAAAGCGATTCCGAAATGCACGCTGTGTTGCAATAACCGAACATCCGCTTGAAAAGTAAACCTCAACGGCAAAGGCACGCTCCTCACTATTCCAACGCATGATGGCGACTGAACCGTGTCGGGACAAAACTTTACAGTATCCCCTCTTGAACGAGACCACTAGCGCTCCGCTATGACATCAACTAACTGAGTGGCGCGCATTTTAAAAAAGGAAGTTATGCTGCCGCACCCTGTATGATATAACACTGAGCATGATCCTACCAATTTTAGTGGAAATCGCACTAATACTAACAAAGTTATAATACTTAAAAGTTGTCGCTTCTTTGCAAATTCAAGACAATGAATGTCAATATCATCCGAAAGTGGATGTTCTCACATAATCTTCTTCTTTTTTCTTCAGCCGTTTGTCCCGTTCACAGGCGCGGTCGATCGGTGCAACCCCATAACGATCGCGGATATCCTCATTTCGGATGTGATCTAAACGTGTGACGCCACTAGTCCAACGTAGCATCTTCGTCTCCATTACCGCAAGACGCCGTTCGTTGTCTTTTATAGTCGGCCAACACTCAGAACCATAGAGAGCGACTTGACGGACGACATTGCGGTAAATTTTTGATTTGAGACGTTCGTTGATACGTCGATCACAAAGAACACCAGTTGTAGAACGCCACTTCATCCAGGTTGCGGTAATGCGTAAAGCAATTTCATAACGCAGTTCTCCATTGGCTGATAGCGTTGACCCGAGGTATTTAAATCGCTCAGTTCTGGGCAGATCACTGCCGCTGACAGTGATTGTGCCTGTTTCATGGTAATCGGTTGTCAAAAATTCAGTTTTGTTTAAATTCAATCTGCGACCGTGTTGCATGAGGCGATCATTTCATTTTTGAACAAGTTCCTCGAGATCATTTTTGCTATCAGATGCTAGGAAAACATCATCTGCATAAAGCAGTGTGTAGGGCGCTGGACGTTGGATATCCGTGTGATGGTATCCATAACGAAAACAAAGAGGAGTGGTGAGAGGGCGCTTCCTTGATGAACACCAACAGAGACACGAAGTGGTTTTGGTACACCCGCCATACTTCGAACTTTACTTTTCGGATCTTGGTAGAGCAATTGAACCCAGTGCACGAGGTCTTCTGGCACGAAGTGTTGCCGTAAACCATACCAGATGAGTTCGTGTAACACATGGCCAAACGCTTTCTCTAGATCCAGAAAGGCAATATAAAGAGGGCGATGCTTCTCACGGTGTTTCTCCATGGGTAATCGCGCAGCGTGTATTGCGTCAGTAGTTCCGCAGTTCTTGACAAATCCGGCTTGATTCACGGTTATTTCAACTATTTCGCGAATACGGTTGTCAAGAATACGTTCAAAAATCTTCATGCTATGGGAAAGTAACCGGATCGGAAGGTAATTTGAACATTCTGCTGGACTACCTTTATTTTTCCATATTGGAACAGTGGTACTCTCTTCCCAGTCGGATGGTGTTCTTCCTTCCTGAACAGCCGGTTAAAGAATTCACTGAGCCACAGTGTTGGGTCCTAGCTCTTCGCTTTCCAGAGCTCAGATGCAATGTCGTCACGACCTGTTACTTTCCCCGATTTCATTTGTTTTATTGCCTCCTCGACTTCAGTTGCGCTGATAGTGAAGCCCCCCAGTGTTTTACGTAGGCCCCTGTCGTGAGGCTTAATCCTACGACCCTCTTAAGATACGGATTGATTTTGTGACCACAATCAGTGTCCCGCTGAGACAAGCAACAACGGTACCAGTCTATACCAAGTGCATGGCTTAGCATTCATACTGGTGGATGCACGAATTACCTAAATCTCTACCGAAATATGGAGTACGGCACTCGTTTTGATACGCAACACCACGCCGAGGCCCGAAGGTCTCTTCTCGCTTGAGCACAACCACAACCACCATGAGACTCCCATTAGAGGGACCAACCACAAACAACCGAGCTGTACTCACATGCAACGGGAGTTCACTCGAAGTATGAGAGTCCAGAGGCTATCTCGGTTCCCATGGTACCGGTATACCCCTGGTGAGGTTTCGTCACCAATTTGCCACTTCAGATAAGTCCCCGAGCAGACTCGGGTCGGATCGCCCTGATTAGGCCTTTGGATCATTCGCCTACTGCATCACGGCTGACAAGCCAAAGTGAGTATAGCGTCTCCCGGTGACACCACTATGGAGGTTCTCCTCGGCCACTTGGTTTTGGTTAAGTTAATGAAGTTAGTTCGTAAAGAGTACACCGGCATAGTGTGCGTAATTTATTCTTCAAGCACTTTTGTGACTGTTTGCAATTTTCAACACGACGTGAAACGATTTTATTTTCTCTGACGAAAAGGAGCCTTTGACTAAAATACATGCACGCTTACTATTTCCCACTAGTGCTAATTTAAAATAAAGACTCAGAACATCTTATCAGAATAGCTCCAAAATCTCATAGGGAACGACTTGGCAATCAGTGACAGTGCTAAAATGTTGGCATCTTATGAGAATATAGTCGATTTGCATTTTACTGTTCCCACTATAAAATGTAGGAAGATGAGACAATCGTTTGATGAACCATGTATTCATAAGTACAAGGTTATGTGTATTCGCAAAATCGATTATACCCTGCCCTCATTGCGTGCTCCGAACCCCTTTCCTTCATCACACCTGCCGTCTGCCTTTTCACCCACATGACCATTAAGGTCACCGGCAATGACGATATAGTCGTCAGCAGGCACGTAACAAGTCTTTTCATCGAGAAGTTGCCAGAAGGCATCTTTCTCGGGATCAAGTTGACCTGTCTGTGGTGTGTTCGCGGTGAAGAAGTGAACAGTGCGATCAGCTAACATAATGGTGAGCTTCATCAGCCGATCATAAAATCATTCGACTTCTTTAATGGCATCACGGAAACCCTCTGAGATGGCAATGCCAACACCATATTGAGTGTGTGGGTTACCAAAATAGAGAAGTTTGTAGCCATTTTTACCACGTTCGCGTTGAATGTCGCAGCTTTTGGCACCGGGTTTCTTGCAGAGCGCAGATATCAACGCGCCTTTTCCGAAGGGCTCTTGTGAGTTTCTCGGTCTTTCCAGTTAGGGTACCAACATTTAGCGTGTAGACACGTATTTGTTTTGTTCGCTGTGTGCAGACTAACTTGCTTACGTCCTGATGCCGTCCATGCGTCAAGAACGCTTGCCCATTTCTCGACAGGACTCCGAGGCTTGTGACTCAATCCGATTATCATGTTTGTAACGACATTGTATGCATTTTCTTGGTCGACTTGTCGCGGGGCCCGACACCAAGAGAGATCAGGTAGGATTTAGCATAGTAGAATAACTCCAACTATACTCTATTTATCTCTTCCCTGATCTCAGCATTTTATTTTTGTTTTACTGAGGTTTGATTCTCCAAAAAATTTCAGTCAGAATATTGTCCGCTGGAGATTCTGGAAATGTATGACAAGATGGTTTTACACGAAGAAGATGATATGTGACTATGACTTTCCGGCTGTAGCGTTCACTCCTGGAAAATACGGTTGGCATATTCATAAGAAGCTTCCACAATACCTTTGTGAGGACCAAGATTGGGATATGGGAAAAACTAAGGCAACTTACATGGATTTCTTCGTGATCAGATTAAGATCAAGGTGATCGGTGATTTTGCAAAATTCATGAAGTTTATTAATTTTTCAAATAATGAAGAGATTCTATCCAATATCGAGATAATAAATTCATAATTTAATTAAATTATTAATTAAATAAATAAATAAATATTCAACATCAGACAACATAGCGGGTAGTCGAACAAAATCGTCGACATGTTGCCTGGTGTTTAGATTAAATTATGTTTATAAGAAAACTATGTTTAGATCTAGCAAAAGATATCAAATTGAATAAAGAAAAGAATGTAAAACAAGTCGGGAACTGAACACTTCGGGTATCAAAGATTTTGTGTATTTCTTTTATGAAGACATTTGGGTGTGCACTTGTCTCATTAGTACATATCACGTAATATATGCATTTCCGCCAAACTGCTAGAATCATATTGTATGTCGTAGCCCACATTGCTGTAAAATTTCGTGGGGCTAGGATGAACTTAAGGGGGTTTTGCAGCTAATTACTAAAAATTATAACAATATATTTGTGATGTTACCAGTCCAATGATAGTTCCCAAGGATCATATTTGTGCCCCCTCCGATCCTAGCCTCTTTATTTTGCCTTCTCTCTATACGAGTTTATGGAAAGTCGGAGCAGCTAAAGTGCCGAACTCCAGGCCAACCAATTTTGGGAGCAGCAATTGCCTAAACTCCACAAGATTTAAACGTGTCTTGTTCAGCTTTAATAATTCTGACGAACTATATATTTCTAAATTCATGTTTCCTAATTTATACAAAATTTACATTTGCTTAGTAGGCCTGTACTTTTAAGTACATATGAATGTACAGTATATGGGAGAAAATATTATGCAATTGGAAATGACAATAAGTACGTAGTAAGCAACGATAATGTGGGTAAGTTACAGTATTTTACACCTTACCCCTTTAGAAAAAAATTAATTGTCTTTAGGAACGATAGGCAATTCTTTTTTTTTTTGTTTTTGTGCCTATATTGTGTACAGTTAGGAGGTTATTTTAAACAATAATGAGTAATATTTTTAAAATATACTTATTGTAATGTATTGTATTGGTATGGATTAATTCTGTTTTTAATTAAGTAGTATATTTATATTTTTAACAGTATTTTTAACAGTATAGGCTATTTTATCTATTTCAAAACAATTTTGTTTATTTGTTATAAGTCTAGTGAAATTTTATTTATTAATTTATTCGTCTTAACCTATTTTTGTTAATTTTAGTTATTTTATTGTCCTGGTCTTTTATCAGACAATTCACATTGTCAATTGATATTATGCTATAAGAACCTTCATACAATGGGTCTAGTTTTCGACGGATAGGAAAACTTGATCTCCTATTTTCAATGATGAATGGTTACATTTTGAGTCATTTTGGTTTTTTCTCTTTTTCTTTGCTTTTCCTATAAGTTGTTTCGCTTTGCTAATTGAATTTCGCAATCTGTATTTTAGTTCATTATTGTATAAGTCGTAATTATATATTAGGTCTGGTTTTGTTTTAGAGAGTTCTGAGGGTATATTTACTTTTTTTCCAAACACTAACTCGAATGGTGTATAACCATGTATGGAATTGGGTGACGTGTTGTAACAGAAAGAGTAGTATTGTACCCAATCAACCCAGTCGTCTTTGTTTTCGTTAACGAAACTTCGTAGGTATTCGTTTAGGCACTTATGGTTACGTTCTAGAGCTCCTATGGTTTCAGGGTGAGCTGGTGTTGCAAATATTTGCTCTATTTTTAGCAATTTACATATCTCTAAGAATACTTGGTTTTTGTACTCAGTACCGAGATCTGCTTTTATTTTGTTCATGGGTTCGTAGTTTAATATGATTCCATGGACAATTGCTCTTACAACAGTGTTCGCTTCCTTGTTTGGAATAGGTATTATTATTACATATTTGCTCAGATCACATTGCATAGTTACAGCGTGTTTATTACCTTGGTTGGTTTTGGTAAACGGTCCAACTGGTATCGAATACTTTGGTTGGTATTGTTGTTATCTCCAGTAATTCCCTATTTTGAAAAACAAGTCAAGCGACGACGGCTTTACGGTTTCTTACCAGGGCAGAGGCAAATCGTCAGACGCTGCCTCACCTCTACCCTGGGAGCAGCGTGACCGTAGCGGCTCGCAGATGTTGAATGTTCCTTTATATAATTCGTAGAACACGACATTCCTACGAATTATATTAAGCGCAAATCCGCCTTATTGACCAGAGCTTGGCCAGAGCTGAAATATTCGTTTTGAGAATGATGGGGTCCTAAGTCCGCATCAACTTAATGCAGGACCGCACCAAATGGGGAGCAACTTACTCCCTCTTTCCTGGTCCACGGACCCCTCGTTTAGGGCTTGCACCCAAACTTTTAAAAAAAGTCAAGCGACGACGGCTTTACGGTTTCTTACCAGGGCAGAGGAAAATCGTCAGACGCTGCCTCACCTCTACCCTGGGAGCAGCGTGACCGTAGCGGCTCGCAGATGTTGAATGTTCCTTTATATAATTCGTAGAACACGACATGCCTACGAATTATATTGAGCGCAAATCCGCCTTATTGACCAGAGCTTGGCCAGAGCTGAAATATTCGTTTTGAGAATGATGGGGTCCCTATTTTGTTTTTGATGTTTATTTTTTGCACATCAACTACAGTTTTGAATATAATTTTCGATTGCTTTTTTCATGTTTTTTCATCTGTATATTTTACGAAGTTTTTTGTACATTCTACTCTGTCCAATGTGTCCTGCTGTCAGAGTAGAGTGATTGTTATGCAATACTTCTATTATTTTCGATTTGTCCGTTATTGTAATTAGAGCGTTAGATATTGTCTTCTGTTTGTAGTTAAGTCTAAAATTGGTATATATATTTCGGGAGCAACTTACTCCCTTCATCAGTACAAAGCGAAATATATATACATAATAAAATAAAATTGTAGTTTGGAGTAAGCTACTGGTCTATCAATTTTGTAATTAGAGGTTTGTATATTTAGCTATCCATATTTTTCAAAGTATGGTTCCCTAGCGTTTTAAATGCGGTTGTATTTAATATAGTGAATAATTCACTCTCGGCCGATAGTTTCGGAGTCTTGATCTGAAACCTATTGTTTAGATATTTTTCCAACTCTGTGAGTTCCTGCACTAATGCGGGTGCAACTAGTTGGTCATTATTTAAATTTATATACCGCTTTAATTGAACTTTATTTTTATGTATTACGTTTATTTCTATATCAGTATTTTTATTTTTATATTGCGCAATATTAAATTTCAATTCCGGTAAATTTATTACATCATTAGGTGATAGAACCTCGAAAACGTGCAGTTGATCAGGCTGCATGTTTTTGTTTGTAATGCGGTCTTCTGAAGTGTTGTTAATGAGTTTTGATTACTTTGTGTTTTTGGTCATTGTTCTTGTTTGTACTTACAAGACATTTTTCAGGTTTGTCAGGTCTGTTATATCTAGTTCTATTCTAGATAATGTATCTGGGCCAATGTTCTCTTTACCTTTAATGTACTGTATGTCGAATGGATATTCTTCTAGATCAAGCCTCATCAGTGTAAGTTTGGATGATGCGTTTTTGATCCCAAATAAGTAAATAAATGGCCTATGATCTGTTCTTACTATAAAATGTCTTCCATAGACATATGGTTTGAAGTACATTAGTAGTAATAGACCAATCACGCCTTGGGATTTTAGTAGGTGCGTTGTTAGGCTCCGCCCTAAAATGTCCAATCACGTAGGATTTGTATGGGGAACCGGTTGTTTGCGGGGCGGGGCGTTTGGTATGATTGGTTTTAAGAGTGGTGTTGCAGCGTGAAGGTAGGATTTATTGAAAGTTGATTTCTTGGGTTGGTGCTCCGATTTGGTGGGATATGGAGAATATTTTGGTGTGAGTTTTGTCGGATATGTTTGAAAAAAGTGTTTTTGAACTGTGGAGGGCCCTTAAAGAGTCGTCTGTTGGGGTGTGGTTTTTTCTAGAATTTGCAATTGATGATTTTATGTAAGTGTGGTGTCGCATTGTGAGACTCGTGTCTTGTAAAAGTTATACTCTGATGGTAAATCTTTTAATTTGGTTTTTTATGGAGCATGAAGATAGATTTGGTGAAATACTTTTGAAAAGAATTTTGCATGGTAGTAGCCCCCTAAGCATCGTTGCATAAAGAAAATGGTTTCAAAGAGGGATGTGATAAGACAGGTTTCCGATCGTGATGGCGATGGTGGCTTGGCGCTGGTTGGTTGGGTGCGAGGTGTTTGAATGCTGCAATGATGGAAGAAGCTCAGGAGTCTATTTATACTGATATACATATTACCTGTATATGTGAAATCATTCAGCTTTCTTGCTAGGAAGTCGACCAATAAAAACAATTCGACTGCATACAATATTAATTTATTTACTCATCTTTTTATACAAATTTCAGTTTCAAGAACCCACCTCTGGCCTCGTCTTTCCCTTCAAAAACAAAGTAGTGATGATCAATTTGGTTAAGCTCTTCTACTTGTTTTCGGTTTTTGATGTTTTCAGAAAAACGCTGTGGCAGAAAGTAGTAGCCTCCTTCCTCGAAAAAAATAGCCAATCGCGTGCCATACTTACTGCAGTTTGAATTTTTTTATTTTATATCCTTTTCCTTCCACCAATAAGGTAGTTGTGAGAAGGTTATCAAAGTTGCCTTGACTGATTTCATTGAGGGCTGCTACATCCTGAGAGAAAATATTTGAGTTACGTTTATGCTTTTCAAAGACAAGGTTATTTACTATCTCTTCTATTAAATACTTGTCTGTATTAGGTTCAGAGAATGTCTACACACCTCTAAAGATTATACCCGGTTTATATAGCATTTGCTTCAGAAAACAAGTCGGAATACCGAAAGCTCGCGCTTCGGGTATAAAGGTTTTGTGTTCATCTTATCTAAGAAATGTCAACTCACATTGTTCTATCCGTATACAGCTACAAAACTACGAGATATACGTACATATTACAGCCGTAGATGTTACGTTCACCCTAAACAAACAAACTGCCTATTTTCGAATACTGTACACATATAGGCAGTATATAAGTTAATAAAAATATCGGGTAGTTATATTAAAAAAAACAATTTATTACTTCATGCCTGTTTGGCATTCTAATTACAACTAACTACAATTTTTTGAAATATAAAAGAAATTAATATGATTTTGCCTAATGTGCAATCATGCGATTTCATCGATTGCACCGATGACCCCAATAGTTGCAGACGTCGCTTTTGGATGTGGTGCTGACACAGGTGTGTTTGCGCGTGCAGCATTTCCGTTCGGGTTAACTCACCCGGCTTTAAATGCGATAGTCCCCAATCGCTAAAAGAATCGTATGTCGTTGAACCTGACCTTGGTAGTTGCTGATCGTGGATCTGATGTTGGAATTGATGTTGGCGGTTCTGGATCGGATTTCGAAGACGACGATGATGTCGGAACCGGTGATGGTAGTTCCGTCGATTGCTTAACCTTTATTTCTGAAACGATATTCTTAGTTTTGAATTTTAAGCATAACTGGAAGGAAATGATGAAAGCGATAAAAACGCCAATTATGGTAAGTGTTGAGTATATTGTTATTCGATGGATGCTAGTTTCGGTACGCATAAGTTGAATCTCGCTGGTGTTGTTTATATGGAGATTTTTCATCATTTGTAGTGAGAGTACTTCCTGGTAAGTGTTAACTTCTGGAGATGGTTGTAATATGGCAGGTAGCACATTCATCGTTGTTATATCGCGATTGACAAAGGTCCTTCCATTTACCGTTAAGCTCGTGTTATGGATTTTAACTAAATAGGTACCGTTTAGTGTATGGGCTATCTGCTCAGCTTCGATTGTACCAGTAAATTGGTTCAGCAAAATGGTACCGGATGCAATCTCTTCAATGGTTGGTATGTGCGCATTGCTGGTTGTCTTGCATGTGGCTGTAAGGCTTTTCATCAGGTTTGGTATGCAAGAGGTGTTTGAGATATCCAAAATTTCATCCGATTTACAAATGGTTAAAGAATTTACATTTTTACAGTTTTCAATTACGCCAAATATTTGTTCATCATTTTTCAAAATTTTACTAAATTCGATGAAATTGATAATATGTTTTTTCTTTACAGCTTTAATTAATAATGTTTCATAGATAGGCTTAGTCGTCAAAGGAATATTTATAATGTACAGTAAACATGACAAATTTGTTATTATTTTTACTTCCGCGAAATCTAAAGCTTCTTCTATTGTGGAGTACGGTACAAATTCTTTATCTAAAATGTCAGTAGCTAATTTCATTTCTATTTTTGATAAAATAATTGAGTTAACGACGCCTAATTTTGCCCAATGAATTGCTAGGTTTATATTTTTCAATTCTTCTTTAATTATTGACAATCTGAATTTAACATCTAATATCATATCATAATTTGTTTTGTTGCTTTCCTTAAATAATTTCTGAATTTCGTTTGCAGTTTGTGTAATATTATTGATTCTTTCAGTGTACATTTGATTGATTAGAACCTGTCTATTATTATTTTCTAACATATTGTTAATTTTTGCTTTTATAGTGACAAAGTCCTCGTGATCTGGATTACCTGCAATCCATTTCCAAGTACTGCCGATAAAATCAATTGACCTTTTAATTTTTCGTGGTTTTAAATTTCGAATAAATTCCTGAATTTGTTTGAGCTCGTAAGATAAATGAGATGAGAAAGAATAGTGTCTGACTTCTGGGAGATTAAGAACAGGTTCAATATCTGTTACGAAGCGCTCGTATTGATCGATGTTGATAGTGTGGATCAATTTAAAATTTCCGTCTTGTATTTTTGCTCTTCCTGTGTGAAACAAGACGATTTGGGAGTTCGAGAAGTCCAAAATCTCAATTTTGGCGTTTACCAAGTAGGGTAAGATCCTGAAAAGGGAAGACTAGTTACGTATGTGACTTTTATGTATGATTTTTCCAGATTCAGTTAAAACGGTTGTATTATTGTTTTCTTTAACAATTTCTTGTTTGTATCGTGCTGTCAATTTTGATCCTTTTCTTTTGTTTTGTTTTACGTAGATAGTTTCTCCAGTTTCGTATTGCTTAGTGGGCTGTCTCGTCTTATTGTGGTTTTTTATGTCCGTCTGTTGTTTCTGTCTTAATTTCTCAATATTTGATAGCCGAATTCGTTCTAATTCGTCTGGGTCTATTCTTGGAGTTCGGCCGAAATGTAGCTCAACTGGTTTTTTTCCCGTAGTGGAGTGAATAGTAAGGTTGTATTCGTAAACAGCACGCTGCAAGAGATTTTCGAAGGATCTAGGTGGTCCTTCTTCCTTTAGGCATCGCATAATCTCAGTAAGCGTACTGTGCCAGCGTTCAACTTGGCCATTTATCTCACTTTTATAAGGGGGAGTCTTATAGATTCGGATTTTAAGGTCATCTTCTAATAAGGAGGTTATGGAGGCGGACCTAAGCGCTCCTTCATTGTCGATGACAACGATTTCTGGCACACAGTAAAAGAAAAGTAAGTCTGTAAGGGGTTGTTTAATATCCTCGATGGATTTTTAAGCAATTATTTTAGCCTGGGCAAATTTAGAAAATTTATCGACGGCAGTTAGAACTCTATGTCCCTCAGTGCTAAAGAGATCGATATGAATTGTATGACCTGCGTATGCGGGGATAGGAGTAGCGTTTAGTAAGGTTTTATTAGGGTGTCGGTCGTATTTATTTACTTTGCAAGTACAACATCGTTTTACTATGCTTTTTATTTTTGCCGACATTCTCGGAAAATAGAAATGCTCTAATAGCTGTAACCGATTTTCCTCGGCATTGCGGTGCGCTCGTTTATGTACCTGTAGTATTCTCTCTTCTTGCTCGGCTTCGTTAGAGACGTCCTCGACAAATTTCTGCGTATAGCGTATTCGGTAGCTACTGAAATGTTCAGGGTAAATTTCTTGGATGCGGCCCATATTCTCTTCGGCAGTTAGAAGACCATTTATGGTGTTAGGATTGAGGTAACGTTTGAAGATACTTATTAATTCATTATTTGAATATTGCGCCTTGATAAATATGTGTCTCGAATAATTTGGAAAAGGGTTTTGTAGCTGGTAGCTGTCTTCATTGCCGAATTTTAAAATAATTTGATTCCTGAATGCATTAATGGGTGACTCGACAGTAGGGATGAGGTTGTGTGACGAGCTCTCATCACTATGTTCTGTAGGGGTAAGGGAATTGATTAGGGTTGATTTAGGAGGCCGCGAAAGCGAGTCTGCGACAACGTTAGCTCTACCCGGGTTGTACTCTAGCTCGTAGTTGTATTCCTCTAGGATGGCTTTCCATCTTTTCATCTTACTGTTAGTGTTCTTATTGCTAAGAGCATAGGTAAGTGGGTTGATGGTCAGTGTATATTTTAATCTTTCGAGAACCATAAAGGTAGCTTCGCAATGAGGTCAGTGCCCATATAATGGCAAGCATCTCTTTCTCATTGGTAGCATAGTTTTCTTCGGTGTTTGTTAATGTTCTGGAAAGGAAGACGATGGGTTTTTTATCCTGAGAGAGTACTGCACCAATGGCGTAGTCAGAAGCGTCTGTTGTTAAATGAAATTCCTTTTCAAAATTCGGATGAGTCAGTACTTCTTCTTTAGACACAAGACAATTTTTTAGATTATTAAAAGCATTTAAGGCTTTCGAGTCGAGGTGAACGATTTTGTTTTCGGATTGATTTTTGGACACTCGTCCGTCTACCCCTCTTAAAAGAGACGTTAGGGGTTTTGCAATTTTTGCATAATCCTGAATAAAACGTCGATAATATCCTGACATTCCTAAAAATGATCGAAGATCTTTCAATGTTTTAGGTACTGCCATATTCGCAATTGCCTGGACCTTTTGAGGGTTAGTTTTGATACCATCCTTACTTACTACGAATCCTAAGAATTCTATGCCCGTTTTCATAAATTCGCATTTATCCGACTGGATTTTCATGTTGGAGGCTTCTAAGGTTTTCAACACTTTTTCAAGATTACTAAAGTGTTCTTCCTCGTTTCTTCCAAAGATGATAATATCATCAATGTAAACGTAACAGCACACCCCTATGTGCTCTCGGAGAATATCATCGAGGGTTCTCTGAAAAATGGACGGAGCATTCTTCAACCCAAATGGAAGACGGGTAAACTCGAATTTACCGTTGTTAATGGAAAAAGCCGTTTTTGGTATGTCGCGCTCCTTGAGTGGGATTTGGTGGAATCCACTCTTCAGGTCGATTATAGAGAAAAATTTGTTTTTGCCCAAATTCGCTAAAATTTCACTTATTTCGGGAATGGGGTATCTCTCTGGGATAGTAACCGTGTTGAGCTTGCGATAATCTATTACCATTCGATACTTTTTCTCACCGGATGCGTCTTGCTTTTTAGGAACGATCCAAACTGGTGAATTATAAGCGGATTTGGAGGGTCTTATTATTCCATCTTTGAGAAGCTTGTTTACTTCTTTCTCAACTTCTCCTTTCAAGGCCATTGGGTAGGGATATGACCTGGAGTATACAGGGTCGTCGGTCTTCGTACGTATCTCTCCCTTTACTGTGCTAGTATACGTTAACTTTTCGTCGGGTTCTGTGAGTAGTTTCGAGCAATTCTTAAGGATTAACTTTAACCTACTCGATTGCTCCTGGCTTAGATGTGTTGTTCTGATGTTAATGCTGTTAACAGTCTCTGAGATATGCTGTTTCAAAGGAATGTGTAAGTTAGGGTGAAGTGTCATATAGTTTTCGTCTGTGTGAATGATAGCTTTCATTTGTTTAAGGGTGTCCACCATCGTTATACCATCGAATGAAATCAAACTTGGAAGGATAAAAAATTGAATTTTCGTTGCATCAGGGCCAAATAAGTTTACAAATGCATGATGCGTAATTTCGATGCTACCTCCTACGGAGTTAGCGTAGAAAGCTCTGTTGTTTGGTATATGGTTTCGGATGTGTCTAGGCTGTATATAATTTTTGTTAGACCCTGTGTCCACAAGAAATCTGAGACGCTCTCCACTTCGTACTACATGCTCGAAATATGGGAGTGAAGAGCGTGTTAATCTAAAAAATAGATATCGTCCAGCTGTTCGGATTGGTCGATACTTGGTTCGTCACTAGTGTCCACATAGTCAGTTAGGGTCTGGTCATGATTAAGGTCCTCTTGGTTCATGTCTTGTTCGTATTGTTCCTCTGTAACATCATTGGTTTCATCAGGTTCTGTGTAGTACACTCTTTGTATCTTAGGTGGAGGGTGATGCCTCTGGGAGGCTTGTTGGGGACGTTTTGGTAGCCAACGTTGGTTTTGGGGTCTATTGGCATAATTTATGGCGTGAGACCTGATGGATTGGTCAACATCCATAGGTACTGGTCCTCGTGGTGGTCGAGGAGGAGGTAACTTATTTTGGGGAGCCTCATGTTGGGGTTGTTGGTAACCTTGTGAGTAGAATCGTGGTCTCTGTGGCACTTGAGGATTATGGACCAATTGTGGATGAAAATCGCGCCTAGGGGCTGGTATTGGTGCCTGTCTAGAAGGAATAGACATCATTCTACGTGGTGGAACAAGAGGTGGAGTATTATGGAGAACCTTCCGTGAATTGGTGCTGGAATTATTCGCGTATTGGGCACGATAATCCATGTTTTGAAGTTTGAAACACAAATGTAAGGCCTGCGGTAGGTCTGCCGGTTCGCGAATGCTAAGCAACCGTGGCAAATCACCTTTTAGTCCTCTGATAAACGTATCAAGTGCTTTTTCGCGGTACGATTGAGTCATGATATTCATCGCGTCCTGACTCATTTCAATCGACCCTAATTTGTTAAGTATAAGAGATAGGTGATTATACACTTCTTGATAGAATTGGGAAGCGGTATTCGCACCTTGGACTAAGGTTGTCATCTGGTACTCTAAGGTACCAAGATCTCTTTTATCCGCGTAATGCAGATTTAAACATTTGGAGATTTTAGTCCAATTCAGAGGGGTATTGTACGATTCTAATGCTATATCTGCGTTACCTACAATTTTGTTTCTTATAACCGATAGTATACCGTAATATTTCGGCGTGCCTCTTAGATGGTCATAAATATGAAGGATTCTATCAACGCTCTTTCGCCATGAGCTGAATTCACCTGGTTCCCCAGAAAATGTCCTCAAGCTCTTAACGACGTCAGGAATTCTATCCATTTCGGACAGATTCTCATTATTACTGATATTAACTGGTACGTCTACTTCATCTCCAATGTCAGATGCGGGATTCAATAATGCACTAAACATTTGTCTCCCTTGAGTACGGAGAGTTTCCTCAACTACTCGGGAAATAGTTTGGAGCAGTTCGTAGTTCGGAGCATTATTAGACTCATTATGATTGCCATTAACCGGTGGTTCTAAAGTGGGCAAAGCATCAGCAAGGCCATCGAGATTTAATCGCGGTGGTTGAATCAAATTATGAGGATTCGACATTTTTGAATAACTAAAAGATCACCTTTCCCGATAAATTCAAAAAGATTGCAGATATTCACTATTCACTTCCTGAATTCAATCACTTTTAATTATTTCACTTTTGATTATGTCAATTCAAACGATTCGCTTTTCGAGTATTTTTCTTTTGAATTAAAATAAATTAAATATTTTTGTATATAAAAGACAATTTAGTGACAATAATGCAATAGCTTTAATAAATGAATATAAGGTAAAACAAAACATACAATTCTTAATTGAACCTTTAAAACTTTGAATTTATTCTAATTGAATCTGGTTAGTTTTTTTAGAGAAATCAATTTGGCGTAATTTTACAATAATAATTTGTAATTACTTACATTAAGAACGCTCTTGCTTTCATATCGGATGAAATTTTGTTTTGTTCGAATTTTATGGTGAACTGCTTCGGATCCTTAATCAGCGATTGTCCTTTTTGCCTCCTTTGGTTATTCAAAGGCTACTTGGGGCTAAATCAGGAAAAACACGCGTGCTTCGAAATTTTGGTTAATTCCGGTTTTATCTTTTCCACTCCGAAACTTTTCATTCGCGTTTACACGGAAACGATTACATGGTTATCGCGTATCGTTTTAAAATTCGCGGAAACTTTGCGATAATGTAACGAAGTTACTAGAGATTCTAAGGATAAGACTTATCAAAAAAATCACACGTGCGAAGGGGCCCCTGCTCGGGCGCCAGTTAATAAAAATATCGGGTAGTTATATTAAAAAAAACAATTTATTACTTCATGCCTGTTTGGCATTCTAATTACAACTAACTACAATTTTTTGAAATATAAAAGAAATTAATATGATTTTGCCTAATGTGCAATCATGCGATTTCATCGATTGCACCGATGACCCCAATAGTTGCAGACGTCGCTTTTGGATGTGGTGCTGACACAGGTGTGTTTGCGCGTGCAGCATTTCCGTTCGGGTTAACTTATAGATTGATCGTACCCATATTTCCGATTTACTTCTTATATCTATATGAATTAGGCACTACTCGCAAAGTCCATTAGCACGCATATACTATATACCTACATACACACATGTCCCGTTGGAATAATTGATATTCATATGCAAATATATATATATATATTTTGAGGCGTAGATTTCGTAGAGATGCACTACTGTGATTTTTTTCAGATTTTTCGGTTGGATAGGTTCTGAGAACGAGACCTGTTACACTTTTTGATGGTCATATTTTGAGCCCTCACTCCACCCAATATCAAATATTGAACCAGTTTCGAAAAGTATTAATTGAGGCCTTTCATTTGAGACCCCACATGGCTACATTCTGTTAAAAAAAAATGTTGCACCCTCCTTTCACATGTATGGGGAGCCCCCCTCAAACTTAACACAAAATGGCGTCAGTTACTGCATGTAAAGGGAACAGCAGATCACATACTCTTACCAATTTGCGTGACGATCGGTCTAGCCGTTTCCGAATAAATCGACTGTAACAGACAGACAGACAGACAGACGGACAGACAGACAGCGAATCAATTCTAATAAGGTTTTGTTTCACACAAAACCTTAAAAATAGTAAAAATACATGGTTTGGTAGCTATGGTTGCGTATGAGACACTTTAATCTTGGTTCTACAACGGTGGAGGTTTGTCTCAATGTTGATGTTATTTGAAACAACTTATTTGATATGGATTTCGCAATTTTCTATCCAAAGGTTTTAATAATTTAGTTGAGCAGGATATTTAATTGTGAAGATATGAATTTCACAATTTTCTATAAGGCAATTTATTACTGTGAATATGCAAATTGTCTTGCACTAGACAGTGCTTAGCAAGGATCAGAAATTGGTGCTACAAATAGTATTATCTAATCACAAGATTAGGTAATGAACTTCGCAATTTTCTTTCAGAGTATCTATAATTGCAAATATGCAGGATATCTAGCCCTAGGCGGTACCAAGTAACGATCGTAAAATGTCCATATAAATTGCTTTTCCAACTATAGGTTCAAAATATAAATTTCGCAATTTTCTATAAGAGCATTTATAATTGCAAATATGCAGGATGTCTAGCTCTAGGCGTCACTCAGTAACGATCGTAAATTGATACCATAAATTGCCTTTTCTAACTACAGGTTTAAAATATAAATTTCGCAATTTTCTATAAGACCCTTTATTATTGCAACTATGCAACATGTCTATTCATAAGATATGAACTCTGCGATTTTCTATCTGATAGTTTATTACTACAAAGTCATAAAATAATTAATTAATTACTAGTATTATTTGTATTTGTATCTATACAAGAAAGTGTTAAAAAGAATGAATTTAGGGTGGGTACATTACAAAATGTGTTGTGTTTTGCGAGTTCATTTTTTTTTTTCATTTTAAAATCATTTATTTAAAAACCAGTGACTTACATTAAATACATAGCGTTTGTTTCTTATTACTAGCCTAAATGTAGCTTATGTGTCATAATTAAAAAAAAAACGGGTGGCTATTATAATGTTTGGCCTGCCCGACCTTCTCTGACATTACTTTTTTCGGTGTATTTACTTTACACATAGATCTTGACAATTCATGATTAAAAAACTGGTCATATATTTGAAAAAAACTGCGCCTGCACCTAGAGCGCGAGAAGGCTTATTTACTTACTTATTCTAACTTAATCTAATCTAGTAAGTAATACTTAAATCTAATTCTTATAACTAATGTTTTTATAGCGCTCACAATTTCGCGCTTAACCTCTGTGCACCCATACCAGGCAAGGAGTGTCGAAGAGAGAGGCAATGGCGGGTTTTAATGCAGAGCTCACAATTTGGCAAGGCCTTAAGAATGTGGCCAATGGGGTGGAGTTACCCTCCAGATAAAGTTGCCTCATGAGTGGATTGGGGTGATTCTCCGTTCTTTCGAAGAATCTTTCTAACAGGTTGAGAGCGAACTCTCGAAGAGGTTTAACTTTTGCTCGCCTGTACACTTCGGCGTTACGGCCGCACTTCTTGGTTTTCCAATTGTACGAGAAGCCGACGCAGTGTCTCAAAATTTTGCGCTCGAAGGACTCGCACTTCTTCATAGCTTTGGTCGAGCAAGAGATCCATGTAGGGGCTCCGTAGCAAAGAACGGTCTTATGAGGACTTTGTATAGGGTCAGTTTAGATTTAGTGCAAAGTCCTACTCTTTTACGAAGAATAGAGTAGATTTTACTTAGTGCACCGCGTGCTCTGCTAAGAGTAAGATTAAGGTGGGGGTCGAATCGTAGGTGTTCATGAAATAGCATTCCCAGGTATTTCATTTGTTGTGAACTGTTTACTACGGTATTCCCGATGCATAGCTTTAAGCGTTTAGCTTTTCTGTGGATAGATCTAGATCCCAAGTATCTGGATTTTCTCCGAAGAGTAATAACCTGTGTTTTAGCCTCGTTCATTTTTATCCCCCAGGTCTGGTAGTACTTGCAGAGATTTGTTAAGTATTTCTCTATAGCATTAGCTGCCTTACCAGGTCGGAGGCTCGACGAGAAGATAAGCGTGTCGTCAGCGAACTGTAACAGTTCTGTGCCGCTCTCTGGGATTGGAGCGTCGGCCTTGAAAATGTTGTAGAGTGTAGGTCCTGAAATGGATCCCTGCGGTACTCCAGAAGTGACCGGTAGGAGATCGGAATAATCATTTCTCACGCTGACGTAAAAATGCCTATCTTCGAAGAAACTTATTATAAGTCTGATCACCGGGATAGGGAAATCAAGGCTGATTAATTTGAAGATAAGTCCGTTGACCCACACGGAATCAAATGCCTTTTCAAGGTCTAATGCACACATTACTGTGGGCTTCTTATTGACGTTTAGTCTGCTACTCACTGAATCGTGAAGGTAGCTTAGTGCGTGTTGGATCCCGTGCTTTGTCCGGAACCCGAATTGATGGTTCGGAATAATGTTTTTCCGATCGCAATGTTGGACTAATCCCACTGTCCATACTTTTTCGAAGAGCTTGCCCAAGTTGGAGAGGAGTGAGACGGGTCTGAAGTTTTGTGGTTCGTGGGAGCCGCCTTTTTTTTAATGGCGATTATCTTTGCTACTTTCCAAGTAGTGGGAAAGTAACCATTATTGATGCAGTTGTTGAAGACTGCAAGAAAGAACTTCATTGATGCCCTAGGGAGGTTTTTGATGACAATATTAGCTATGTCATCTGGTCCAGTTGATTTTTTGCCATTAAGGCTTTTAGTGATGGCTGCGAGCTGTGATAAGCTCAAAAAGGTTTTTGGGTCATTTGGTTTGCAGGATGGGTTAAAGGTGGAGAAGGTAGTTAGTTTGAGTGAATGCTCATGAAGAAAGTTTTTGCTTGTCGTGTCTACAATCGAACTGACGGCTCGGTTGTTACTAGGTAAAGGAGAGTTTAGTTGATTTAGGAAAGACTCCGCGAGTATTTGAACTTTCCTAGCGTCACTGCCGATGTTTTCATTGTTCTTGGTAAGAACGAAGTTTTTGGTTCTGTTGCGGCCTGTCAGCCTATTTATATGTACAAACGTATTAGATCCGGGTTTCACATCTGCTAGCTTGTTGAGTGAGTTCCTTGCTACGGAATTGTTCCACCATTTGACGGATTAATGTACTAAGGCAGTTAATCCGCGAAATTAACACTTTATATTCCGTGTTAGTTCTGTTGCCATTTTTGTGGAAGTTTCGTTTGAGATTTCTGCGCCAGATTTTTCTGACTTTCAGGTGTTGTTTTGCGAGTGGGTGATGCCCTTTTAAAAACAGTGAATACAGTGGTGTTTTTTTCTCTTCACAGTGCGTGCACTACAGAAACGGGGTAGTGGGGCTGAACGTCAGCGTAACCGTGATTTGCAGGTTGCAGGTACGTGTGCTTTGCGCTGTATTAGAAAGTAGGGTATACAGGGATATATCTTTCTTTTCAGAGCAAGGATTTTCATCAAAGAAGGCGGATTTTCGTATTTTAATATGAGTCGTTAGGATAGAATAAAAAGTTGATTTGTTTTTTCAGGAGAAGGAGGGGGTGGAGAGTGTTCTACTCAAATTTCAGAGCGTGGGAGTGACTCCGTTAACAAGATTGTGAGTCAGTCGCGTAGTGGTCTAGAAACTTTATACGAGGTGTTGGCGAAAGAAAAAAACCTTTTTTAAAAGGTTTAATGTGGAGGGTGTGAAGTTAAAGTATCGCATAAAAAACTTCGGTAATAGTGGTGTGGAGACTACGGATGCTTTAGTAAAAGTTTTCGAAAACATCGTCAAAGATGTCATCTCAAACTCGGTATCCGGTAGTAAAGTCAGTTTCACGATAACGCTTCCAGATTCTCCGGAAATAAAGCCAATTTGATCTAGTTTAAGGCCTGTCAGTGAGTTAAGTGGCAAACACATTCTTGACTTGATATCGAACGTGAATCAGTCAAACGGTGTTTTCCTATCGGATGAGGTTATGCCGATGAATGCAAACATTGTAAATTTTCCATTCGGAGGTGGAGATGAAAGCTAAACCATTGACCCGCGAACAGTTGATGAAATTGAAGCTTTGAGAAGGAAGAAGAGCGTAATAGATGCTGGTAAGGATACTGATCTTTATTGTCTTCCACGTAGCATACATTATGCTATGAAGATGGCTCTCGAAGATTTTAGTCATTCATCAGTTATGAAATTGTTGGATGGACTGGCAAAAAACTTGTGTAGGAAAGCTAGAGTTGCTGCTGGCGAGGATGGATGTAGTTTAGTTGATATATATATATTTCAACAGATCTTAGAAGATTTTCAGATAATTGTGTTTGGCGATCTTAAGAAATCAGATTCAATTATGTTTAGAATTCCAATGGAAAATCAATCTGTTCGGAAGGTATATCTTTATTATTTAAAATTATTAAAACATTTCTACGTGATTAAGTCGATGACCTAGTTTTTCAACAGAAAATATTTGTGTGTTTTTTGTGACAGAGTGATGCAGCATAGATCTCTCAAATGTGAAATGAAGTGTCCTTATTGTCTGTCCTTTCCGCGTTGTGCAATTGTTGAAGAAATGGTAAATTGTGATGCTTGTAATCGATCTTTTAGAGGTCGCAACTGCTTCAAAAGCCATTTTCAGAACAGGGTTACAACGAAAACAGTATGTGATACATTACAGATATGTACAATGTGTACAAAATTCTTAAATCTCGAAAACAGAGAAAACAAGTCGGAATACCGGAAGCTAGCGCTTCGGGTATAAAGGTTTTGTTTTCATCTTATCTAAGAAATTTTAACGCACATTTTTCTACCCGTATACAGCTACAAAACTACATACGTACATATTACAGCCGTAGATGTTACGCTGCCTATTTTCGAATACTGTACATATAAAGGCACGTATATAAATTGATCGTACCCATATTTCCGATTTACTTCTTATATCTATCTGAATTAGGCTCTACCCGCAAAGTTCATTAGCACGCATATACTATATACCAACATACATACATGTCTCGTTGGAATAATTAATATTCATATACAAATGATTAAAGATCAAAACAAAATAATTCTTTTCCACCCAATTCATACGAACTTACTTCGTTGTGGTATTGACGAATTGATATGTGATGATGACGTCATACAGGCTGTAGAGTGCACGAAATTCACAAAAAGTTGTAAAGTTTTACCCCCTATAACTTTGTCAGTAATAGTTTGCTTTTCTTGAAACGCACGCCAAATTTTGTACTTCTGGGATGAACATAAAGGGGATCAATTTCTAAAGTGTGGAAATATACTATTATTAACTTTATTTCTGCAGATATCGGAACCGGATATATTTTGAGGCTAGATTTCGTAGAGATGAACTATTGAGATTTTTTTCAGATTTTTCGGTTGGATACGTTCTGAGAACGAGACACTTTTTGGGGGTCATATTTTGAGCCCTCACTCCCCTATGTTTCTCCCAATATCAAATATTGAACCAGTTTCGAAAAGTACTAATTGAGACCTTTCATTTGATATCCCACAGTTGCTGCATGTAAAGGGAACGGCAGATCACATACTCCTACCAATTTTGGTGACAATCAGTTCAGCCGTTTCCGAATAAATCGGATGTGACAGACAGACAGACAGACAGACATACGGACAGACAGACAGACATCGAATCGATTCTAATAAGGTTTTGTTTCACACAAAACCTTAAAAAGTACACGAGGTGTGGAGATATGACTTCACACAGTACGACCCCATTGTAAAAAGTGGAGGATTATTCGCTGATTACGTAAATATGCGAAATATGCAAAGGGCAACATCTTACTGCCATGCATCCGTGCAAAGGGGATAATCCGTCTTCTGCTGTTCATCATGCCGAAAATTCGACAGCATTGTCATAGTCCGGAACCGTTCTTCCGACAGCTATCGTTAAGTTAGAGGCAAGAGAAGGACACGTCGTTCCAGTTCGGTGTTAGATCGATCAAGGCGGTCAAAGCAGCTATATAACCGAAATATATAATCGAAATTTCAGGGATAGGTGGTGTGTCAGCAGGGAAAGTGTCAGCGGTTGTGTGTCTCACCCTTAAATTGGACGGTGGTTCCGAGGTCAGCACTAAAGCGCTAGTAGTCAGACGGGTAACTAAAGGTTCCCTTCCACAGGTACCGCAGCAAGGCGTTTTTTCAAGGGAAGAAGTTGGCGGACCCCGTAACGAAACATCCATCTCATGTTCCAATTTTATTGGGGTCTAGTATCCTTCCACAACTTTTCGTGAATGGAGTAGAAACCGTAGATAGTTTCCTGCTCCAGAACACGAAATTGGGATGGATTGTGTCTGGCCCGGCGGAATCTTCGGTATCGAAGTTCACCTCAACACATGCCACTATCAAGGAATGGGAACAGGACTTAAAGGGTTTTTGGGATATGCCCCTAAGTAGAGATGAATCTACTCGCATAGATGACGAAATTTGTGAGAACCTATTCGTAAAGGGTCATTACCGAAAGAATGATGGCCGGTACGTGGTACCGACCCCATGGCGACAAGATAATATTAAACTAGGAAACTCCTACCACAAGGCTGTGCAGCACTATCTCGGTCAGGAAAAAAGGGGGTTGAAAAACAAAGACCACAAGCTCAAATCGGCTGAGTTTATGAGAGAATATTTTAATTTGGGCCACATGGCTGAAGTTCCAAAGGATCATCAATCTGACACTAGTGGCGAGGTATATTATATCCCGTATTTAAGCGTGGTTCGCCAAGGGGCCACTTCGACGAAATTGTGTAATGTCTTCAATGCTTCCAGTCCAAGATCAAATGGTGTGAGCCTTAACGAGATGATCCATCGCGGTCCAAAGTTGCAAAACCATGTTTTCGACATTCTTACTAGAATACGCTGGTTTACGTATGTATACTCTAGTGACATTACTAAGATGTATCGGCAGATACTTTTGAGACCGGAGGATCAGATCAGGCTTAGGATTCTCTGGCGGGCAAAGCCTGAAGAACCGATAAGAGAGTTTTACTTGAAAACGGTGACCTACGGGTTAGACTGTGCACCCTGGCAAGCAATTCGAACACTTCACCAAGTGGCAGACGATAATGCTCCTGATGAGGAGGTCAACTGGATCATCAAGAACGCGTTCTATATGAATGATCTGTTGTACGGGGCGTCCAGTATAAAAGAAGCTCAAGAGGTCATTCGTAAAATCGCAGAAAATCTAGGAAAAGGCAAACTTCCGCTAACGAAGTGGGCGACGAATTGTCCAGAAGTTCTAGAATATATTGACGAAAGTCACCGAATTAGTTCATATGTTGAAGTTGATAAGGCAGATAAGGATCTTAAGATCCTTGGCCTACACTCTAGTCCCAGGGATGACTGTTTCCTGTACAGTATCAAGCCAATTTTAAATGTTGGGTATACCAAACGAAGAGTGCTTAGTATAGCCGCTTCTATTTTCGATCCTATTGGTTGGCTGCTTCCAGTTATAATGAAGCTGAGAATTGAAATTCAACGTCTATGGCAGGAAGGTTACGACTGGGATTATTGAGGAACCGTCCCGAAGGCAACTAGAAAATGTATTCTCATCCCTAGAATACGTGAATGAAATCCGGGTTCCACATTGGAGTGGACACACCTCAAGAATGAAGAGATGGGGCTAGTAGGCTTCAGCGATGCATCCGGTGTTGGTTACGCCGCGGACATCTATAGCCGACGTAAAATTGAGACGGGTTACATCGTGCGGTTGATCGCAGCCAGAGGGCGCGTCACGCCTTTAAAGACACGATCGAGTATAAGTTCCAAAGCATGCACGATCCCCAAACTCGAGTTGGAAAGTGTAGTACTTTTAACGGAATTGTTCAACGACGTCCGTAAAAACCTAGGGACTAGCCCAATAAAGTGCACGGCGTATACCGATTCCGAGGTAGCTCTCTGCTGGATTCGGAGTCGGAAGGATATCGAAAACAAATTGGTTAAGCGACGAGTAGCCGCGAACCATAAGTATTTGTCACCCACAGATATCCACCACGTTAGGTCAAGCCATAACCCTACAGATTGTGCATCCAGGGGCATGTGTCCCCGGAAATTTGTAGCTCACAAGTTGTGGCTCCATGGACCGCAATTCTTGCAGGAGGAATTCCCTCGCACGGAGGTCGTCAGTTCTGGCGCTGAAACAGTGACTCATCTAGCAGAAGTTGGTTCCACCAGAACCAGATTTCCTTCAGCGATTCTCAAGTTTACCTCGATTGATAAACACAATCGCGAGATGCCGTCGATGGAGATCGGGAACTTCCGGTACGTTCTCAGCTCAGGAGTTGAAGCAAGCGGAGTGGGCAGTCGTCAGGTATCAACAAAAACTACTCTTCGGGAGGCAAATTTTCAGAATTCTGAAGGGATTGAATGTCGAGAAAAACCATTGGCTGTCCACCAGGTATCTGGGGTTCTCCGAGTGAGAGGAAGATTAGAGCAGGCGCTCATCCCGTTTGAGCAGAAACACCCTATAATTCTCGGGAAGTGTCACCTAGCTGACCTCATAATTCAACATGTTCATAAGTTTCACCAACATTGTGGGACAGGACTCACAATGGCTATCATCCAGGAAAGATATTACACTCCAGCGTTGCAGCAGAGGGTGACGAAGTGGATTAGAGAATGCGTTAGGTGCGTTCGAATGCGAGGGGCCACTATAATCCCGAAAATGGCAGACCTCCCTCCCGAGCGAATCAGGTCATCCGCTGTTTTTGAAAATGTGGGTACCGATCTGTGCGGACCATTTCAAATAAAGGCATCAAATTTACGGACCACAAAATCTATGAATCTATGAATCTATGTATTTCTACTAAAGCGATACATTTAGAGCTCTGTACGGATCTTACCACAAATGCATTTTTGGCTGCGTTTCAAAGGTTCATAAGCCGGCGAGGCTAGCCGAAAATGGTTCGCTCCGACAACGCACAAACTTAGTAGGGGCCTCCAAAGTGCTCAGGGAAGCCTCGGGAAAGTTGACCAGCGAATGCGAGGAGAGGTTGGCTCAGCATCAGATCGTATGGCATCAGAACCCCCCAAGAGCCAGCCACTACGGAGGGCTGTTTGAGGCAGCAGTGGGGAGTCTAAAACGCTACATAAAGCGGATGCCTTCAATTTCCAACCTGACATATGAAAATTTTCAAACTGCCGTCTGCACATGGGAGGCAATATTAAACAGCCGACCATTGTATCCGCTGGCTGATAATAGTCATGCTCTACAGGTACTAATTCCTGCCCATTTCATCATTCAGAGAAGCCTATTGTCGCCTCTGGCTGGGGAAGGTCCAAATGAAAGTCTCCCAGCAACCAAAAAATGGCTTCAGATCCAGGAACTGCAGAGGCATTTCTGGGTCAAATTCGAGACTGACTATTTGGGGTATCTGCAGAAACTGTATAAATGGAAGGCCCCCGGTAGGCAACTGAGGCCAGATGAACTTGTTCTAATCAAAGAAAGTGGTCACAGGCCATTAGATTGGAAGACCGGGCGAGTGTTAGAAGTCTTTCCAGACCTACAGGGCACCATCCGTCAAGTAAAACTAAAAACTGCTGGTAGAGACAATATACATCGAGCCGTGCATCTACTCGGAAGCTGAATCCTCTCAAGCGCAGAAGGCAGATGATAATGCATTAGAACCGGACAAGGTTCCAACTAACATTCCACCCGCAAATTCATCAGTCTAGAATTCTTGTATATACATTCTCATGTAAAAAAAAGAAAACCCGTAGTTGGATCCGAAATTGTATTGTAAATGAATGATATTAAATAATAATCACTAACCCACGTAAAATTCTTGTGTATAAATGACTTGTAGATAAGTGACTAATCCAAATTAACAACAGACCGGCGGCAGAAAGTCACGGCCAAGAACAGTAGCATGGCTTCAAGGTATCAGATTTATTTTGATTGTTTTTTTTTTTGTTATGTTGGGTGACGGTCGCTTGATATGTTGTTTTGTGTTGTTGTTGGTGGCATGAGTGCAAGCTAATATGAATGCAGACGCGTGCAAAAGTAATTCAATGTCTGGGGCACAGTAGATCTACTATAGGCAGTACCCTTACAAAAAAGACCCCACTTGCAAATGTGCTTGCAGAAGCTTATCTGTACACATCAGAGACGCTAAACAAGGAAAAGGCATAATCTTCGTCAAATCGTATTGGTAAGAGAGAGATCGGTGAGCTTTTGCTATTCTGGTACTACGGCGTGCTCACCCATATAGCAAAAAGTTGTTTCACGTATTCACTTATACATAAGCAAAAACTTGCCAATCTCACCAATACATTGGCAAGTCCGGGCGGTATGTCAAACACAGCTGATCGGGTTTTCGGTACATCTCGCTCATGCTCAAGAGCAAAACAATTTGAAATCGCGTGTACTCGCACTGATTTCCCCCCTTGAGGGGCAAGGGGGAGTGAGGTAGCTGTCTAGTATCAAACTGTGGTCTGGGCCAGCCGGCGCTCTGTTTTTAAACAAGCAAAGTCAATGCCTGCTGGTTCACATTTCTTTTCTGGTACGTCATTGTGAAATTGAGCTGATGACGTATTCCCGAGGCATTGAATCGCTTTCGAGTAATTTAATTACTACTAATAGGTACCACGCCTAAGTGCACAATGCGCAAAAAAAAGGCATGCTTAATATCAAAAAGGGGCACAATAGTTCTTCAAGGACGCGGTGCGAATTTCCCTTAGCAGAATAATATCAAACAGAAATATGTAATTGTATTCAAAAAAAAAACGAAATATAAGTAATCTGAGAACAATTAACTAAAAGTAAAAATATTGCAGAAATAGTAAGCATAAAGCGAAATGTGGTGATCTTGTGAGGTATGAGTATTTTCTAAATCAACAGTAAAATTAACGATAAACACAAAATGCATATGAACGTAATGATAACTACATCATATACAAGCAAAATAGCATCAAATTAAACGATTCAAGTTTTCAAGGCGTTTATAAAAACGACCCCAAGTATTTATATTTGTGTAATTATTACATTCTTCATTTTCTTCCTCTTGTAACAAAGTTATAATATATATAATTTTTTAAGAGCAGATTCGATTATAAAAGAATGATGAACACAATGAAGAAAATAAAAACGATACATTTCAAAAAAAAAAGAAAGAAAAGAAAGTTTTGTATAAGTTTTGATATGTACTATCAAGGCAATCGAGTTTCAATTTCATCGGAAAAACAAGTCGGAATACCGGAAGCTTGCGCTTCGGGTATAAAGGTTTTGTGTTCATCTTATGTAAGAAATTTCAACGCACATTTTTCTACCCGTATAAGCTACAAATCAAACATATTCCTTCATATTTTTTCAAACTACGAGACATACGTATATATTACAGCCATAGATATTACGCGCACCCTAAACAAACAAACTGCCTATTTCCGAATACTGTACACATATATGCACGTATATCAATTGATCGTACCCATATTTCCAATTTCTTATATCTATCTGAATTAGGCACTATCCGCAAAGTTCATTAGCACGCATATACTATATACCGACATACGCACACGTCTGGTTGTAGTAATTGATATTCATATCCAAATGACTAAGAAACCAAAACAAAATAATTCTTTGAGTCCCCATTCATAAGAACTCATTTCGTTGTGGTATTGACGAATTGACACGTGACGTCATGCAGGTTATAGAGTGGACGAAATTCACAAAAAATGGTAAAGTTTCATCCCCATTCTTCAAACTTAACCAAATTGTTCATTATATTCTTCATTACACGCATGCCAAATTTTGTACTTCTAGGATGAACATAGGGGGGGTGCCGGGTAAATTTCTAAAATGTGGAAATATACCATTATTACCCTTATTTGTACAGATATCGGAACCGGATATATTTTGAGGCCTAGATTTTATAGAGATGCATCACCGTGATTTTTTTCAGATTTTTCGGTTGGATAGGTTCTGAGAACGAGACCTGTTACACTTTTTGAGGGTCATATTTTGAGCCCTCACTCCCCTATGTTACACCCAATATCAAATATGGAACCAGTTTCAAAAAGTACTAATTCAGCCCTTTCATTTGATACCCCACATGGATACATTCTGTGAAAAAAAAAATTTGCACCTTCCATTCACATGTATGGGGAGCCCCCCTTAAATTGAACACAAAATGGCGCCACTTACTGCATGTAAAGGGAACACCAGATTACATACTCTCACCAATTTTCATGACAATCGGTCTAGCCGTTTCCGAATAAATCGGGTGTGACAGACAGACAGACAGACAGAAAGACCTGTGAGGAGTGGCCAGATCTCCCATCAGGCGCGACCCCAGGTGGCGGATAGGGGCATACCTATTGAGGTGTAAATATGTGTTCATGCACTTTTCTTTTCTGACTGTGCATGGGCTAGTGTTTGCTCATCTCTGGTGCGTGGACCAAAATGGCTATGGGAAGGACACCCAGAAAATAAAACCAACATGGACGAATTGAGAAGGAGTAAAGTTACGGTGTAGGGGCTCGGAACCCCAGTACCGGCGGCTTTTGGGAGTGAGCAAGCGGGCTCCCGGCCATCGATATCCCTCGACCGCAGTGCTTCGGTGGTGGACAACTTGGCCACCGTTGCATCTAATACTACAAGTGTTTTAGATTTGGAGAAGGAGGTGTTCAAACGAAGCACAACTCTGCCAAGAACACCAATTGCGAAGGCAAAGAATGATGGGCTAAAAGGAGATAGCTGGCCAAAAAAGGCGATTTCGACACCCATCGGATCTGATCAAGAGGTACTCCAGCAGCAGCAAATAGATCCATTCAGGAGAAGCTCATCAATTTTACCATCTCCTCCAATATCAAATTCTGCAAAAGAGAAAGCTCATGGGAGCTCAGCAACTGAAAAAGGTGAAGGAGCCAGTAAAAGGAGTAGTCTGGCCAGGACTCACCGAGAACAGAGCCCTGACCCAGAAGAACTACCTTTTATGCAGCTTGGGACTAAAATAGTTGAGCTGTCGGAATTCATCAAGGACAAGCACAACGTGCACCAAACCATTAAGAACATGGTGAGAGCCATCAGGGTGCTTTATAATAGGTCACAGGAAGAAATAAGAAAGCCTAAGGAAAAGCCGGACATCCCAGCCTCCACAGTGTCACAGGCGACCCAAGTGACACCCAAGCACAAAGTCGCCGACCTTCGCTCAAGTAAAAGAGTGAGAGACAAAGAGGGGGAAGCTTTGGCGAATCAACAGGCCCCAAAAAGGAAAAAAGGGGTCTTGACCAGTCCAACAAAGGGAACTAAAAGTTCAGAAGGGCCCAAAGTACCAAAAGTAGGAAAGTCGGCTAACGAACCGAAACTGAAAGAAAATAAGAACGATGGTTGGACTAAAGTCGTGAATAAAAAAAGAAATAAGAAACCAATGGTGCGAATTCGCCCGGAGGCAATTGTAATCTCCAGCAGAGGACATCTAACATATGCCGAGATACTGAAGAAGGTGAAATCCGACCCCGACCTAAAAGACCTAGGCGGAAATGCTAGCAAAATCCGGAGGACCCAGAAAGGGGATCTCATGTTTGAGCTGAAAAAATCTAGCGTGGGTAAAACTGACGACTTTCGTAACCAAGTTTTAAACTCACTTGGGGAGAATGTCGCGGTTCGTTCCCAAAAACATGAGATCTATATACAGTGCAAGGATCTCGATGAGGTAACATCCAGAGAAGAGATCTGCACTGCCTTGAAGGAACAATTCAAGTTGGAGGATTTCAGGGAAGAATCCATCGTGAGCCTAAGAAAGGCTTATGGCGGTACTCAAACGGCCACAATGCGAATGCCAGTGGAGTCGGCGCAGAAGTTGTTGGCCGTGGGGAAGGTTTGGATTGGATAGGTTGTTTGCCAACTAAGGGAACAGATCTCCTTAAAAAGGTGCTTCAAATGCCTAATGTTTGGACACTTCGCGAAGGCATGCACTAGCGGTATCGATCGGTCCGATCGATGTCGAAGATGTGGGGAAAAAGGACATATTGCCAAGGAGTGCAATAGAGACCCCAAATGCATTTTGTGCGAAGAAAAGAAGGGAAAGGATAACCGGCATATTGACGGAAGTGGGAAATGCCCAGAATTTAGGAAGGCGTTAACTGCAGTGAAAAAATGAGGTTAATACAAATAAACCTTAATCATTGCAGGGTCGCACAAGATTTGCTTGCGCAGACCACTTACGAATCCGCAATGGAGATTGCTATCATTAGTGAACCGTACAGAAATCTTGACGGTGCTGTATGGGTCACAGATTCGACTGGTGGAGCGGCGATACGGGCGTGCGGTCGTCAAGCCATACAATATAGCATGGGTCAGGCGGCTAGAGGCTTTGTGTGGGCAAAAATAAGCGGTATATTCATATATAGCTGTTACGTCCCACCGAGCCTCACACTGCCCGAGTTTGAAGAACTGTTAGACGATCTTGTTCACGATGCAAAGGGACGGAGTCCAAAGGAGATAGCCGATGACTTTAATGCGTGGGCTATCGAGTGGGGCAGCAAAGCGACTAACGCAAGGGGGCGGTGCTTATTAGAAGCATTCGCCCAGTTGGATGTGGTTCTGGCCAACGAGGGCGATATAAACACTTATCGGAAAGGGGGAACTGGGTCAATTGTAGATCTGACTTTTATCAGCCCTGCGTTGGCACGTGACATGTCCTGGCAAGTTAGTGAGGACTTCACGTACAGCGACCACCAGGCAATCACCTTTGAACTAAGGATGGAGCCACAAGGCAGGAGACCCACACCCCGGAAGCCGAAATCCAGAGGAACACCAGGATGGTCTGCCAAAGCGATGGATGAGCAGACATTCATGCAGGTGTGGCTAGACTTGCCTAGCAAAAGCAGGCACCTCCACGGATAGAGCTCTCCATGTCACACAGAGCATCTCTAAAGCATGTGACGCGTCGATGCCTAGAAGATGTTCATTCCCCACTAGAAGACCCAATTATTGGTGGAATAGTGAACTTGCCAATCTTCGATCGATTTGCCACAGAGCCAGACGAACGGCTCAGAGGGCAATAGGTAGGATCGATCAGGGGCAAAAGGAGCATGCCTATAGGGAAGCTCGCAAGAACCTCAAGCTCGCCATCCAGCGGAGTAAGAGGGAATGTTTTAAGGGGCTCTGTTCGGAAGCGGATATAAATCCGTGGGGTTGCGCCTATAAAATCGTGACAGGACGGTTCAGAGGCCGATCGTCTCCGCAGATCACGTGCCCTATGCTCTTGTTGAAAATAATCCAGGGGTTATTTCACCAGTAAGAGGGGGGTGCTGACACCTTCCAGCGCCCCCTGAATATGACGCCGATTCCACCAGTCACCAGGGACGAGCTGCTAGAGATCTGCAGTCGAATAGGCGACAGTAAAGCCCCGGGTCTTGACGGCATACCGAATAAGGCTCTCAAACTTGCCGTCAAAAGTAGACCGGATATGCTCGCGGAGCTGTTTTAAACGTGCATGTCGGAGGGTATTTTTCCTGCACCATGGAAGCGGCAGAAGCTGGTACTGTTGCCTAAGGCTGGCAAACCTCCAGGTGAACCGTCCTCCTATAGACCCATATGTCTTCTAGACACTATGGGGAAAATGTTGGAGCGGGCCATTTATAATAGATTACTTCCAGTCGTCGAGAGCCAAGGGGGCCTTTCAGATAGGCAGTATGGGTTCCGGAAAGCCAGATCAACCATCGATGCCATCAAAATGGTTACTGGCTTGGCCGAAAATGCAATTCACGGAAGGGGTTGTACCAGCAAATATTGCGTGGTGGTGACCCTAGATGTGAGGAATGCATTTAACTCGGCCAATTGGAACCTTATACGAAAGTCTCTGGCGACGATTGGTGTTCCCACCTACCTCGCCGCTATTACCGATAGCTACTTGAAAGAGCGGACACTCTGGTATGATACCGATGACGGATCCAAAGAGTACGTTGTCTCCGCGGGTGTCCCCCAGGGCTTTGTACTGGGCCCACTACTGTGCAACATCATGTATAATGATGTGCTCAACCTTCCGGTTCCGGAGGAGGCTACGGTGGTGGGTTACGCCGATGATATAGCACTGGTTGTGGTTGCAAAGCATCTCGAGGATGCTGATTGTACTCAAGCGAAGCAATCAGTATGATTAAGGCTTGGTTAGAGAGTGCTGGACTGGCACTCGCAGAGGAAAAGACGGAAGCGGTCCTCATCACTAAGCGCCGCAAAAGAAATTACGCCTGCATTAGAATCGGAAATCGTATCATCACTTCCAAGCCGGCCATCAAATACTTGGAGGTGATGATAGACGGAGGACTTAATTTTAAGCAGCACATAGAGCATACTTGTAAACGAGCATCCACCACGAGTATTTCTCTGGCAAGGATGATGCCGAACGTAGGAGGCCCGCGGCATACTTGCAGGCTGCTCATAGCCAGGGTGGTGAGCTCTATCATGCTGTATGCAGTCCCAGTTTGGGGAAAAGCACTGCAGGTTTTAGGCAATACACATAAACTGAGTGCGGTCTACAGAAGAACATCCCTAAGGGTGTGTTCTGCCTTCAGGACTGTCTCAGACGATGCAGCGTTCGTCATCTCGGGAATGATGCCGATTGACATCCTGGCAACCGAAATGATGAACATTTATAACACCAGGTCCATCTCTCCCTTATCTCAGGTGAAAAAAGCCGAAAGGGAGAGATCCATAAGCAGGTGGCAACAGCGATGGGACCAGCCAGAAAAGGGTCGTTGGACTTACAGGTTGATCCCTTCCATCGGGGAGTGGCTGGAGAGAAAGCATGGGGAGATCAATTATAATCTCACCCAGTTTCTCACCGGCCATGGAGGATACCGTCAATACCTGTACAGGTTTAAAGTGGACACCTCGCCTAATTGTCCAAACTGCGGGGTCCCAGAGGACCCGGCGCACGTTTTCTTCCAGTGTCCTAGGTTCGTGGAAGAAAGGAGGAACCTGGAGGAAACTCTCGGTGAAGTGCTATCACCGGAAAATTTTGTCCGAAGAATGGTAGCCTGTCAGGAAGACTGGGATGCGATCAATTCCATGATCGCTGTAATCCAGGAAAAACTGCGAAAAACAGAAGAAGCGAGGAAGACGCGGGTACGAACCCCGCGGGTAGACGGAAGGAGACCTAGCTAAAGTAAGCTAACTCCGCCCCGTGATGTAATACCTAAAGGTGGTCCCACGGGGTAGGGGGGGAGTCGAGGGTGGTTTTAGTGGGTAAAAATCCCACACTCTGGCGTATCCAGGCCAGAGTCTTTTGAAGATTTCCACCTCCTCAAAAAAAAAAAAAAAACGACAGACAGAAAGACAGACGGACAAACGGACAGACAGACACCGTCTCGATTCTAATAAGGTTTTGTTTCACACAAAACCTTAAAAACCACACCCAGAAGACAATTCTGCGTCGATCGGAGATCTACCAGGGGAGACTATTGATGGAAGGGTTTAATAAGGTGCTACGTACCACTTAAGGGTTTTCGATTTGGGTACCGTCTTTTCGATCATTAGAGGTAGAAGGATGGCCTTACACCCTTGAAATACGAGCTGGCAGCGAGTGATACCAATACAAGGTTTTTCATATCCAGACACTTGGGACCGCTTGCCATTAGAAAATAGATAACAGTCCAGGTCAAAGACAATTGGACTTTTTTTGCGCGGGAGGATGTTTAAGCGATTTGGCCGGATTTTATCCAGCAGCCGCATCTTTGGAGCCAGCCCAATGAAAACAAGTCTGCTTGCGCATTTTGCGCCTCTTTGGTCATAGCGAGATTCTTTACCGTCATTGCATCAGCATGTTACTTGCCAAATGGTGTATTAGGCCTCGACATGACTCTTTTCCATGTCATCACTTCGCAACACAATAACAGGTGTCGATTTGCCACAAACAACAAAATACATAATAATAAACAAGTGTTATTGTGTTGTGTACAAGAACACTTTCGAACCAATATGTAAACACGGAAGGGTCAAAGATAGGTGAATTAAAGAATGACATTACTTTTAATTTTTAGTGTTCAAGAAGTCTCTGAACAGAGCTAAAGTGTTCTAATCGAGAACACTTTATTACGCGCGGTCAATCTTTAATTCCCTTATTAGGATTAATTAGAAAATTGTCAAAAAGTAGAATATTGTTGTTTTCTGGTAATAAAAGCTTTTAGAAGTGGAAACGCGAGTGTTCTTAATAAATCCAAATGAACATCAACGTAAGTATAATTTTTAACTCTTTAGCTTTTTCTGTTTCAGAAGCTTTGAATACCCCATCGTTCCGCAGTTAAGTTTCGGCAGCCCGGAACAAGAGCAACCACGGTCATCTAATTTAAAATCCAGGAGCTAGTCGCCAACGCCCAAGCCCATGGAAGAGGCCGTCTAGGACATCGCCGAAACACGTAGTTTTAAAATTGCTGCTTATAACTGATGCCACTATTTTGAGACTTGCCTTTCAAGCATACTTTAAGAAACGTATCTACAACTCTATTGTCATTTACATGTACATAGATTGCGTGATGAAAACATTCTTAGAAGGTGTCTGAGACTTTTTCCTTTACAGCGTGTGTATATATACATACAACAGTAAAGTCCACATGTTGATGAGAACGGACCTTGGAGACGTTGCCTATTATTGATAAATGTTTTCGAATTTGCCAATAAGAAATCGCGGAAGAATTTGTGTATGGGGCAATTTCCGAATGAGTCAAAGTATTCTGCCGGTCCCTCTGTCGGAAAAAAGAATGGTACCCAATGGCTGCCAGGTTTGTATGATGGATCAGTATTGGCTATAATACAGGCTGGTTTCTTCACTCGAGCTGGATGACGATTGGATGGAAATGCACCTCTAAAAAATTTTTTTGTCACCTTGCGTCTTTGTAACGCTGATGTAAGCTCGATCGTGTTCATTCCTGTTCAGATTGAGTGCAAGATTCAGTGTTAATAACCTTTGAGTGAGCGGTTACATAGTTTTTTAAGAAATCCTTTGCGTTTGTTTTTTTATAACATCTTCATCCAATCGTCTCAATTCCAAGTTTCCACATATTCCTGCAGCATTGCTGCTTATATTCGGGTATCTGAAGATGACTTCTTTTGAGAATATGTAATTTATTTTCTGTCGTTATACCAGCGAACGATACTTTCTTTATGAGGGTCAAATCCCCACCAGGGAAATATTCAACATTAACTAAACAGTTCATTTTCAATTTATCTGAATGTATGATAAAAACAGTCAGCCGTCGGGTCTATATATAGATTTTAGAAACTCGTGTAAACATTCCGAGCTTTGTCCACTTCGATGCTACCATCATATTCCGCATATACAATACATTTCACGCTTTTCTAGGGAGTCTCTGAATCGTCCCTCGATCCGTATTGTGCCTTGATTCAAAAGACTTCCACATGTTAAATTGTATGAGTTGTCAGGGGTCAGATCAAATGCTAACAGCAACGCTCCATTATGGAAAAACTGTTTTGAAATCTGGTGTCCTCTATCGGAATAATGTATTCCAGTGCCTTTGAATAATGTCAAATACCCTCGTGTACTAATGGGTTTTTCACCTGAAGAGTCGAATTCTAAAGGTTGGTTTGGTATTTGCACTCCGTTAACGGATAGGTTGAATCTCACCAGATTATTATGCTTGAAATTATATGAGTTTTTCGTACGTTTCCCTGTATATGCATCATTGTCTACAATACCGAAAACTATAAAGTTGGGTAACTGGCCGATCACCACGTTATCTAGGGTCAGTGAGAATGTATTTGCAGGTAAAGTATATGTTTTTACCTCTACGCGTTTGTTAGGGTATATCGCATTGGATCGTTGGAGGACGTTTTCATGCGCAAGCAAGATACTTGGACTAATAGTTACATGATTCATATACATTGTTGCCTCTATAATTTTCATCCGTGGTGAATTAGCGTCCTCTTTGGAGAACAAATATAATTCCGGTTTTTTCTAATGAGAAAATTACACGCAGATCTACTCCGTTAATTAACAACTTATCCTGATTTAAAATATCACCATGAACTTTTCCCATAAATTCCACCACGCCGCTGCTTGCAAGCAATTTGAATCTTTTACTGTAGTCATTGTTTAAATCCTCTGATTTTTCACTCCGCCGTCTTTTAGCTTAATTAGTTGCACTTTTAGTCGAAGATATATACTGGACAGATCTCGATATGTATCACCCTGACCGAATGAGACAAATTCTAAAACTGCTGAATTATCTAGCGATGCTTTGTATCGGGAAATTAGAAAAAAGATCTAATTCAGATTTCATGCACTCTTTGTAAGACATATTTACTTATCGAAAATGTCTGTCACACGCTTTCGCACGCTTTTTCTCGGTTTTTTTCGCTCGTTTAATTGACTGAGATTTTCTAATTACTTTTTTACCTTTTGAATATTTCCTACGTTTAGATTTCGTTTTAAATTTTTTAACCTTGAAAGGGTTAGTTCTTTTTACTGCTGACCGATTATTAATAACAGCAGTGTCTAAATCCCTGTAGAGTTTATTTATACTTTTTTGGGCGATGGTATGGTCACGCAATTCGTGCAAACGAGAATTCACTAACCAAGATTGGTCTGAACATCGAAGTCGATGGTAAACGACCAAAAGGCAGACCTGAATAACGGTGGCTTGATACGTTAGATGGGGATTTGAAAGCCTCGAGATTGCACCCAGATCAGGCATTCAATAGAGCCAAATGGCGAAGCCAATCACGACGAGCGGACGCCGCTTGTGAACGGGATAAAGGCATACCATCGAAGACACCTCTCTTCAGCTTTGTTTAGATTCAATCTGAGACCGTGTTGCATGAGGCGATCGTTCCATTTTCGGACAAGTTGCTCGGGGATCATTTTCGCTATCAGACGAAAGGAAAACATCATCTGCATAAAGCAGTGTGTAGGGCGCAGGACGTTAGATATCCCGTGCGACGGTGTCCATAACAAGAACAAAGAGAAACACGAGTTCTTCTGGGACTAAGTGTTGTCGCGCATACCAGATGAGTTAGTGTGGCACACGGTCAAACGCTTTCTCTAGATCCAGAAATGCAATATAAAGAGGGCGATGCTTCTCACGGTGTTTCTCCATGAGTAACCGCGCAGCGTGTATTGCGTCAGTATTTCCGCAGTTCATGACAAATCCGGGGGGATTTATGGGAAAGTAACCGGATTGGACGGTAATTTGAACATTCTGCTGGACTACCTTTCTTTTTCCATATTGGAAAAGTGGTACTTTCTTGCCAGTCAGATGGGGTTCTTCCTTCCTGAATAACCCGACTAAAGAATTCACTGAGCCACAGTGTTGGGTCCCAGCTCTTAGCTTTCCAGAGCTCATATGCGATGTCGTTAGGTCCTGTTGCTTTCCCCGATTTTATCCGTTTTATTGTCTCCTCGACTTCAGTTGCGCTGATAGTTAGGTCCTTGAGGGTTTAAGGTGAGCAACTGTTTTGCGACTTAATCCCACGCTCTTCTTAAGACACGGTTTGATTTTGTAACCACAATCAAAACCTCGCTGAGACAAGCAACAACGGTACCAGTCTATACCAAGTGCATGGCTTAGTATTCATACTGGTAGACATACCTAAATCTCTACCGAACTGAGGAGTACGCCACTCGTGTTGAAACGCAACACCACGCCGAGGCCCGAAGTTCTCTTCTCGTTTGTGCATAACCACAACGCCCATGAAACTCCCACTAGGGGACCCACCGCAAATAACCGAGCTATACTCACATACAACGGGAGTTCACCCGAAGTATGAGAGTCCAGGGGCTATCCCGGTTCCCATGGTACCAGTATAACCCTGGTAAGGTTTCGTGGCCAATTACCACTGCAGATGAGTCCCCGCGCAGACTTGGGTCTGATTGCCCTAATTAGGCCTTTGGAGCATTCGCCTACTGCATCACGGCCGACAAGCCAGAGTGAGTGCAGCGTCTCCCGGTGCCATCACTATGGATGTTCTCCTCGGCCACTTGGTTTTGGTTCGACCGACAAGGTTGCCGCCCCGTTTTCCTCACGCCACCAGGTGGAACTCCTCCAAATGTCCACAATGATTGTAGAAATGGAGGATGAGCAAATTCGTCAATTGAAATCTGCTCGAAGTATTCTCGCCATCTATCCGTTGCGGCTCGACGGTTGGTAAGCAAAGTACCGTTCTTATCATTAACGCAACAGAAGTGTTCGATATCCTGTGTGCGTTCATTACGGCTTTTAGCAAGTCGATACAGATCTCTCTCGCCATCCCGAGTGTCCAGTTTATCATCTTATCTTTTCACGGATCTTCATTTCAACATTATCATTCCAAAGTCAAGTATCTCGGTTGATGCACCGCTTATCCGGTTTGGTGACCCCGAGGGCTGCAGAGGCCGCTTTGCGAATCGTGACTTTCACTTGTTTCCATGATTCTTCCACATTCGTAATGGTCGTCAATCGTATGAGTGAGATCGTTTCTTTTTCCATCTCACCAAATCACCACCATTTAATGCGTCGCGGGCCAGTGCGTTCCTCACGCTGTTTTATCGGTCGCTTAATTCGCAGAACGGCAATCAGCGGGCAATGTTGAGGTGCGATAGTCTTGTGGCGCGGCAGGATTCGATGCATTCGAAATTTTTACTAGTTGTTGAACAACTTCCCCACTGTATATGGTCCTTAAATCAAATGGCGAATGGCGCCCCTGTGGGGATTACAGAAGGCTAAATGCGCAGACTGTTCCTCACCGATATCCAATCCCACTCATCCACGACTTTTCGCATCACCTCGCGAATTGCCGCATCTTTTCGACCTTGGACTTAGCCAAGGCTTATCACCAAATCCCAGTAGCTCCTGAAAACATTCCAAAGACGCCAATATCCACACCCTTTGGACTCTTCGAGTTCACCCGAATGACTTTCGGATTGTGCAATGCGGCGCAAACCTTTCAAAGGTTCATTCACTCAGTCCTGCGAAACCTCGATTTCTGTTTTGTATATTTGGATGATGTTTTGGTCGCTTCTTCCACTGAGTCTGAGTACTTAGCCCATCTCGAGTGCATTTTTCAACGTCTCCTTCAGGCCCGTTTAGTCCTAAACGTTGAGAAATGCAAATTTCTTCAAAAACAGGTGAGATTCCTCGGCCACTCCATTTCCCCTGAAGGAATACAGCCCGACCCAGACAAGGTGCAAGCGATAACAAGCTTCCCGCGTCCAAAGACAGTGAAGGAGTTGAGGAGGTTCTTGGGCATGCTAAACTTCTACCGTCGTTTCCTGCCCAAGGCCGCCCAACACCAGTCCGTTTTGAACGCGTACTTGTCTGGCCCCAAAATTAAGAACACACGAGAGATCGTGTGGTCCGAAAAGACTATCCGCGCGTTTGACAAATCCCGTCAACAACTGGCCGATGCTACACTCTTGGCATTTCCTCTGCAAGATGCACCCCTAGCCGTTTTTGTTGATGTCTCTGACATCGCGGTAGGTGCTGCCCTTCACCAAAAGGTGGATCAAGTTTGGCAGCCGTTGAGCTTGTCCTCGAAGCAGTTGAATTCCGCTCAACGGAACTACAGTACCTACGATCGCAAACTGCTCGCCGCGTATTTGAGCATCAAATACTTCCGTTGCTCCCTAGAAGGCAGGCCGTTCACAGCGTTTATGGACGGACGGACGCTTACGGCCTCTCACGTATGCTTTGAAACAGAAGCCTGACAAAGCGTCCCTCGTCAACTTCGACACCTGGGCTTTATAAGCCAGTTTACTTCAGACATCCAGCACGTGTCCGGCAAGGACAACATAGTTACTGACGCTTTGCCTCGTGTCTCTGAGGTTAACATCCCCACCTCACTCGATTTCTCGCCTATTGCCAAGGCGCAGGAGGATGATGCAGCACTTCAGAGCCTCAAATCCAACCCCAAATACAAATTTCGGGAGTTGTCCATCTTCGGCTCAAACCTCTCTCTTTGCTGCGAAGACTCGGAAAAGGGACCTCGGCCATATATTCCGGCCACCTTTCGCAAGGAAGTGTTCCACGCATTTCACGACTTGGCGCTTCCAAGCATCAGGACAACAAATCGGCTAGTCACCGAGAAATACTTCTGGCTCTCCATGAACAAGGATGCCAATTCCTGGGCCAGAGAGTGCATCGCATGCCAGAAGTGTAAAGTCTCCAGGCATGTAAGGAAAGAAGTGGGCTCATTCCCCCGCGCTACCAAGCGTTTTCATACGATACACCTCGACATAGTAGGGTCTTTGCGAGACTCGCACGGTTACAAGTATTGCCTTACAATCATCGACAGGTTCACCCGGTGGCCTGAGGCAATACCTCTGAAAGACATTACGGCGCAATCTTGTGCCGAAGCCCTCTGTCGAGAGTGGATACCTCGTTTTGGCGTCCCTGCAGTGGTCATCACTGACCAGGGAATGCAATTTGAGTCCACCCTTTTCTCCGAGTTAGGCAAACTCCTGGGGTTTTAAACGCCAGCGGACTACTGCATACCACCCGCAATCCAATGGGATGCTTAAACGTTAACACCGAACGCTGAAAGCCACCATTATGGCACGTGACGATTCGTCCTGGACTCAAGTCTTGTCTCTCGTCCTACTCGGCCTACGTACAACCCGCCGAGAGGAATTTGCTGCCAGCCCTGCGGAGCTAGTATACCGGGAGAACCCGAGACTCCCAAGCGATCCGGTCTTCAACAAGAGATCGGGTCTCACAGAGTCGGGGTTGGTGCGTCTGCTGAGGGACAATCTCCGGCGCATAAAAGCCACACCGCCCACCCGACACTAGTCTACACCTGCCTGTTCGCCCAAGGAACTGGACACGTGCACGCACGTTCTGGTCAGGAAGGATGCCGTCCGGAAGCCGCTGCAGCCGCCATATGAGGGCCCGTACCGCGTTCTCGAGCGGGGAGAACATTTCTTCCAGCTCGAGATCGGTAGACACAAAAAGGGGTCTCTCTATCCAGGCTGAAACCCGTTTGCGCCCCGAAGCGGCGTCGTGTCCGCTCTGTGGATTGATGGTGAACGAAGTTCCGGGATCGGTCGCCGAAGCCCCCTAGGTTTCATCTGGGGGCGGAGTGATGTGGCGCGGCAAGATACGCAGCATTCGAATGCGAACAAATAGATTGCGCAGGCCACCGCGTGAACCTGTCGATGATTGTGAGGCAATACTTGTAACCGTGCGAGTCTCGCAAAGGCCCTATTATGTCGAGGTGTATCGTGTGGAAACGCTTGGTAGTGCGGGGGAATGAGCCCACTTCTTTCCTTACATGCCTGGAGACTTTACACTTCTGGCATGCGATGCACTCTCTGGTCCAGGAATTGATATCCTTGTTCATGGAGGGCCAGAAGTATTTTCCGGTGACTAACCGGTTTGTTGTCCTGATGCCGGGATGCGCCAAGTCGTGAACTGCGTGGAGCACTTCCTTGCGAAATGTGGCCGGAATGTATGGCCAAGGTCCCTTTTCCGAGTCTTCGCAGCAGAGCGAGAGGTTTGAGCCGAAGATGGGCAACTCCCGAAATTTGTATTTGGGGTTGGACTTGAGGCTATGAAGTGCTGCATCATCCTCCTGCGCCTTGGCGAGCCGAGAAATCGAGTGAGGCGGGGATGTTAACCTCGGAGACACGAGACAAAGCGTCAGCAACTATGTTGTCCTTGCCGGACACGTGCTGGATGTCTGAAGTAAACTGGCTTATGAAGCTCAGGTGTCGAAGCTGACGAGGGACGCTTTGTCGGGCTTTTGTTTCAAAGCATACGTGAGAGGCTTATGGTCCGTGAACACTGTGAACAGCCTGTCTTCTAGGGAGAAACGGAAGTATTTGATGGGTAAGTACGCGGCGAGCAGTTCGCGATCGTAGGTACTGTAGTTCCGTTGAGCGGGATTCAACTGTTTCGAGAAGAAGCTCAACGGCTGCCAAACTTGATCCACCTTTTGGTGAAGGGCAGCACCTACTGCGATGTCAGAGACATCAACAAAAACGGCTAGGGGTGCATCTTGCTGAGGAAATGCCAAAAGTGTAGCATCGGCCAGTTGCTGTCGGAATTTCTTGAACGCGCGGACAGCCTCTTCAGACCACACAATCTCTCGTGTGTCTTTTGTTTTGGGACCAGACAAGTACGCGTTCCAAACGGACTGGTGATGGGCGGCCTTGGGCAGGAAACGACGGTAGAAGTTTATCATGCCCAAGAACCTCCTCAACTCCCTCACTGTTTTTGGACGCGGGAAGCTTGTGATTGCTTGCACCTTGTCTGGGTCGGGCTGTATTCCTTCAGAGGAAATGGAATGACCGAGGAACATCACCTGTTGTTGAAGGAATTTGCATTTCTCGACGTTTAGGACTAAACCGGCCTGAAGGAGACGTTGAAAAATGCACTCGAGATGGGCTAAGTACTCAGACTCAGTGGAAGAAGCGACCAAAACATCATCCAAATAGACGAAACAGAAATCGAGGTTTCGCAGGACTGAGTGAATGAACCTTTGAAAGGTTTGCGCCGCATTGCACAATCCAAAAGTCATTCGGTCCAAACTTGCCGTCTTTGGAATGTCTTCAGGAGCTACTGGGATGCCTTGGCTAAGTCCAAGGTCGAAAAGATGCGGCAATTCGCGAGGTGATGCGCAAAGTCGTGGATGAGTGGAATCGGATATCGGTCAGGAACAGGCAGTTTGAGGGGTTGTGGATATAGTCGATGATGCCGGGATACGGGAAGAACCGAAACCTCCGCACCCGTGTCGACGAGGTAGTTGCGCCTGCTGAGGGGGTCGAAAATAGTTAGGCGACGTGGCGCTGCGCTCTGGGTGGCCGTCGCCAAGACCCCCCGCGGACCTAGTTTTTTTGCGGTAGGCGCGAATTTATAAGGTAGCGTACATCTTGTCGCTTTATCACCAAATACCTTTGTCCGCAGGCTGTCTTGACGACCTGCCACCCGAACGCCCTTTTCGTGTGGCAGACCGTGAGCGAGTTCGCGGTGTGGCACTCGAACGCTGAGCGTCCAACGTCGCCCGCATCTCGGCCACGCTGGCTGTTAAAGCAGCTATCTCGCGCCTTAAGTCGCTCACCTCATCCGACTGTGGTTGAACGGCCGCTATGGTTGGGCGAACGTACACCTCCTGTACCTGGTCGGCCGTCGCTGCCAGTTCCTCCAAGGAACCGGAAACGCAAGCTAGAATCGCCTGGGTGCCCTCCGGAAGCCGTCGCAGCCAGAGCGACTTGATCAGGTCGTCACCAATTGCCTCATTTCGTGAAGCAATTGGCTGGGAGTTCGATCACCCAACGTTAAACCCGCCAGCAAGTGGTCTAATTTTGCCGACTCGCTTGCCGACAGGCGCCTGATCAACTCACTCTTGAGCTGCGTGTATGATGCCGACTTCACCACCAAGGAAACGGAGAACCCGCGATATGAAACACCTAACACAACAATTAAATATCGTCATCATTATCATCAACGGCGCAACAACCGGTATCCGGCCTAGGCCTGCATTAATAAGGAACTCCAGACACCCCAGTTTTGCATTAAGGTCCACCAATTCAATATCCCTAAAAGCCGTCTGGCATCCGATCTATCTCAGGTAGAGCCTGCCTTGTCTTCTTTTTCTACCATAGATATTGCCCTCACCATGCACTTCGTCTTACCTTCATTAATGTGCAGCTCGCGCCGCCTGCTCGATCTGGATGAAGGTAGATTGAACATCTCGGGTTTTTCTTTCCATAATGTCAATACTATCAACGTAGGCCAGTAGTTGGTTGTTGATGTGGAATGGTCTCGAGAGTGATCCTGCTTTTTTATCTGGCCTCGCACATTGGTCAGGGTCAGCCTAGTCAGTCTTATAAATTTCGTCGGGACACCGAATTCTCTCATGGCTGTGTACAATTTGCCCTGGCTATGCTATCATAGGCGGCATTAAAGTCGATGAAAAATTGTGCAACTGATGGCCATATTCCAGCAGTTTTTCCATCGCTTGCCGCAGAGAGAAACCCTGATCTATTTGCCTTGAGTGAAACTTTTTTGGTATGAGCCAATGGCCGATTAAATATAAGAAAATTAATTCAAACCATTTTAGGTGAGTGATTAAGTGTAAAGTTGAATTACGGAAAATAATTATTTTGCTGAAAATATTTGATTTCCCCAGGAATATCTTTTTACCCAAGGAGGGACTTTTAACTGCCTGATACGTATTCACCGGTGAATTGAATCGTGAAGCATATTATCGAAACGGATGGAATTTAAAAGCTTGTCAGGAATTATTGTAGACCAACTTACAGGGTCTTATATTCTCTAACACTGGTTGTCAGGTGAAGGGTATAAATATAGTTTTAGCAGGATGTCCCGCAGGACTTATTACAGAATGTGGCACTTAACAGAAAGAACAAGATGTGGTTTGACCGAGATAAGTCGTTTCCACTTAATTTCAGGGAAGTTGTGTCATTTTGTCCGTTCCAAATAAAATTTTTTTAGATTGGGAAGTTCCGTATTTCTTCCCATTTTTATGGTTCAAACTTCCACTGTGCCAGCTAAAGGGTTAAAAGTTCGAAATCTAATTTACTTAATTATTACTGAGAATTTCATGAACAATCGGCTGGCATACTGCTTGTCTGGCAATTGGAACACCCTGTATACGTGCTGTTTAAGGGATTTGGCCAAATTTTCTCCAACAGCCGCATCTTGGAGCCAGCCCAATGAAAACAAATTTGCCATAATCGGCTTGTGCATTTAGTTTTTTTCCGTCGTTACATCACATGCTATGCAAATGGCCTATTTAGACATAGCGAGATTGTTTTCTTTCGTTGCATCAGCAAATGGTGTAAACACGGAAGGGTCAACGATAAGTGAATTAAAGAATGACATTACTTTTGATTTTTAGTATTCGAGAAGTCTCCGCAAAGAGCTAAAGTGTTCTAATCGAGAACACTTTACTTGTGCAGTTGTTCTTTAATTCGCCTTTAGTAAGAAATATTGAAAATTATATAAGAAATTTAGAAATAGAACAGTCAAAGTATAATATTGTTTTTTGGAATAAAGTAAGTTTTTGAAAGTGGAAACGCGAGTGTTTGTAATAAGTCCAAGAGTTCAAGAGTTGAGCAACGACGTAAGTAATAGTACTAAATCTTTAGCTTCCCCTTTTCAGGAGTTCGAATACCCTATCGGTCCGCAACTAAGTTTCGGCAGCCCGGAACGAGAGCAACCACGGCCATCAAAGTTAAATCCAGAAGCTAGTGCGCGAGCTTGGCTAACGCCCAAGCAGAATAGCTCCTGGACGAGGCCGTCTAGAATATCGCCGAAACATGTGCAACTTTAAGCTTTTAAGCTTTCTGCCGTGTATTTGTGGGGCTTCACTGTACATGTATGCAAAAATGCAGCCCTGCAAGAGTCAGTTTGTTTCTGTCCAAAATTCGAAAGGTTTGATAGTCCGCTCGCACCTTAGCCTTCTAATAGGCATGCTGATTGTCCAGCTGTTGCTTCAGAAGAACATTGCAACCATTTCCAAATAAAATATCCACATATACGAAGAAGATACTTCTTCCCAGCTCTTTTGCCCTCTGGCGCTATTGAGTGAGTCTTCTCGAAAGTTTTATTAAAATCGCACCGTATGTCGCTCATACATACTTTTCTCTAAACTACTGTCCGGATTCAAACGAAATTTCATGAACATATTGAAAGTATGGAATCCACCTCATACAGCGAATCAAAAAAATTTAGGTGGAGTTTTACAAGCAACGAGCAAGTAACTTTTTTTTCACCTAATGTGTACTTGTGGAGTATTTTTACAAGTAGTTTTAGTTTTGACGAAAATTGTAAAATGAATGACCGAGGGGTAAAAATGTGCACATAAAAGTGAGACATTACCAATTTCCGGAAAATACCCAACCCAAAAATCTGAAAAATTTGAGGGCCATGCACTTACATGAAATCTATGCCTCACAATATGTCCCATTTCCATTTCTGCTAAAAATCGACATTAAGTTTGTCCAAATTTTGTAGCAGCATAGAGGAGTGCATTGCGCTCAATACCGCGGAATTTCGTAAGAACCAAAATGCTAAGGCATGGGGTTGCATGAAATCTAGGCCTCGAAAGATATAGCATTTTCAATTTTCGAAATTAACCGTAAAACCCCCTAAGTTCGTACTAGGTCTACCAGTTACAATAGCATCGCAGATAGCGCCGCACACAATGCTGAAAAGTTTAATGAGAATCTGGCTATCAATATCAAAATTATAGCAGCTTAATTCATGAATTTCGAGATGATCAAAGGGCTGTATAGGTCCCAGGGCGAAACGTGGAATGGTATCTACGACGTAACATGAAACCTGCGAAACGCCTGCTGAAGCAACACCAACAGCAGGCCATGATTAATAAATTTTTGAATTGTAAATATGAATATTGGTAAGTTGAAAAATTTCAGTTTAAGAAAATAAAAAGAACATTATGCCCCGTCTCCATGTAATGAGTGTATTTTTGCCTTCAGTGGATTTAAAGTAATTTGCAATTTAATTAAGCTCTCCAAAGTGTCATGTAGTGGCTAACATGTCTGAGGTTAGTGAAAAGGAAGAGTTTTCACTAGACGAAAAATTTTCTGGTATTTTAACATCACCACTCACTGAAGCACAATATCTAGTTCTGTCCGATATCTTATATATAAAAATCAATTGCAGCTCGTTAGTCTCGCTAAAACTCGAGAACGGCTGAACGGATTTATCTTATCTTGGTTTTGAAATGTCCGTGGAGGTCTAGGGAAGGTTTAAAAGGTGAGAAAAATTCAAATAATTGCCGGAAAAACCCTAAAAACAGCACTTTTCTTCTTCCCATATAAACGTTTTTTTCTAAATAAAATTTAGAGTCAATTTGAACTTTATTGATATTCAATAAAGTTCAATCACTCACTATGTTCATCGGATTATAACCAAGTGACAATCGTTTATTTCTAAAAAGACAAAAGACATGAAATATTTCACAACTCAGAACATGTTGTATTGGAAAATACAGGGTGCGGCAGCATAACTTCCTTTTTAAAATGCGCGCCACTCAGTTAGTCGATGTTATAGCGGAGCGCTAGTGGCCTCGTTCAAGAGGGGATACTGTAAAGTTTTGTCCCGACATGGTTCAGTCACCATCATGCGTTGGAATAGTGAGCGTGCCTTTGCCGTTGAGGTTTACTTTTCAAGCGGATGTTCGGTTATTGCAACACAGCGTGCATTTCGGAATCGCTTTAATTTAGCTCCGTTGGCTCCCGTCCCAGACCGTGAATTAATTGTTACATGGGTCACTACATTCAGATAAACTGCAAGTGCGACAAAAGGAAGAACTGGAGTCCCTCGGCCTGTTAGATCACCTGAGAACATTGAAGCAGTGAAAGCGTCAATGTTGCGATCGCCACGGCGTTCTGCGCGCAAACATGCATCTGCCCTTGGACTATCCGATCGTTCTGTGAGAAGAATTCTTCGTGATGATCTTAATTTTCATCCCTATAAGATGGCGTTAGTGCAGGTACTTTCAGAACGTGACTTCAATTCTCGGATGAACGCATGTGAGCTTCTTCTTGATGTCGTTCCCGAGGGTGCTATTGTTTTTTTAGCGATGAAGCCCATTTTCATTTGCGTGGGTCGGTTAACAAACAAAACATGCGCTACTGGGCTGACACCAACCCTCGAGAATTGCATCAAAAGCCTTCGCATTCACCGAAAGTCACAGTGTGGTATGCAATTTCCTCAGCTGGAATTATTGTTCCCTGTTTTTTTGAGGAAAATGAGGTTACAGTGACAGTGAATTCGGACCGGTATGTAAACATGCTATAGCATTTTTTTTCCCACGGCTAGAAAATTTGGATTTGGGGGACACTTCCAACAAGACGGTGCAACAGCACACACTACAAGAGCATCGATGGCTGTTTTGAGGGAACACTTTCCAGAGCGCCTTATCTCAATTAGAGGCGATTTGGAATGGCCGGCACGCTCTCCCTATCTGTCCCCTTGTGATTTTTTTCTATGGGGTTTTTTGAAATCCCGTGTTGTGTGAACCGTCCAAGAACCCTACAAGATTTGAAGACCAACACCCAAGAAGAAATCACCAACATAACACCTGCTATGCTAACAAGAATCATGACAAACGCCAGAAATCGGTTTACGCAATGTATGGAGAATGGGGGACCTCACCTAACAGATTTGATCTTCAAAACGATGTAAATAAAAACTTTAGACATGTACCTACATTATAAAAAATAAATAAATATTTTCCGATGCATGCAATAGTTTTTATTGAGTTTTGAAAAAAGGAAGTTATGCTGCCGCACCCTATAGAATTCCTGTTTTTAGTGTTTTTGTTTCTCACCGTTTAAACCTTCTCTGAATTTTCATAAATATTTGAAGACCTAGACCTAGACTAGATGTTAAGTTTTGTTACAAATTAAATTTCTGAACGCAACGTTGATTTGGCAACCAACTAATATGTCAATCCATCCTGTTGCACTTCACAACACGAAAAGAAGTATTACGATATTGTGTTACGATATCTATGAGTGCGCGAGAACTTTCTTTACTTTGGCGATCCTTTGTGATAGTGACAAATGTGCTCTTTTTAAGGTTTTGTGTAAACACAAAACCTTATTAAAATCGGTTTACTGTCTGTCTGTCTGTCCGTCACACGCATTTTTCTCGAAGACGGTTATAGCGATTAACACCAAATTTGGTAGAAAGGTGGGAACTGTGAACGCTCACGCATACAGTGAATTACATCCTTTTACGTCGAATTTAAGGGGGGGGTCCCCATACATGCAAAAGGGGGGTGTAAAATTTTTTTTCATCAAATATAGTCATGTGGGGTATTAAATTAAAGGTCTCGATTAGTACTTTTCAAGGCAGATGTTAATTTTGACATTCGTTGGAAGAGTGGGGAGCGCGGGGGGTTGAAAGTGATCACTTCTTTAAGAGGGCCATTCTCAGAAACTACCAAACCGAAAAATCTGAAAAAAATCAGAAGGCTGCCACTATATAGTGCCTGGGCTCCGAAATACCTTCCATGCCGATATCTGTTTAAATAAAGTTAATAATAGTATATTACTATAATTTTTTGTAATTGGTTAGAAACCCCCCTTAAGTTCATCCTAGTATCATGAAATTCTACAGTCGTATAGGCTATAATATAAAGCATTATCTCACCAAGTTTGGTGGAAATGGCACTATTACCAACAAAGTTATAATACCTCAAATTTGCTGCTTCTTCGAAAATTGAAGACTATGAATGTCAATATCACCCGAAAGTGGATACTCTCACATAATATATGAATATATTACGTGCTACGTACTAAGAAATACATAAAACCTTTTGTACCTGAAGCGTCCAGCTTCCGGTTTCCCGACTTGTTTCTTGATATTTTGCGATTGTGACACTTTACTGCTAAGTGAGCGAAAAAATTTCTCCCTTTAATTATTTACGATGCCGAGGAGAAGACGACCTGACTTAGGTCGTCGCAGTTAATCAAATGTGCGAAGAGCTACCTCACGTGCTAACACGTGCAGAGAGAGACAGATAAAGAAAATAGTCGTATTGCTATGTCAGAATTGGGTTATTTAGTGAGTGAAAATGAAGTAGATAGGCTTAGAAGGCAACGAGTTCGTGCACATAAAACACAACAATTGATTGCTGTTGTTGTGTTTGATAACGACATAATGAAATTGATCGAATCCGCAGACCACGATACTACAGTTGTCATGATGCTGCGTAACATTAATCAACCTCGACTGTGCAATGGAACAAGGCTGGTTGTGAAAAAGCTGATGAATAACGTCATTGAGGCAACAATCATAAAGGAAAATACAAAGTGAGGATGTCTTGATCCCGCGGATACCGATGATTCCAACGGATTTACCATTCGATTTTAAACGCTTACAATTTCCACTACGTCTGGCCTTTGCGATGACCATAAATAAATCGCAAGGACAGTCGTTAGAAGTTTGCCGAATCAACTTGGAGTTTCCCTGTTTCGCGCATGGACAATTATACGTCACGTGTTCGCGTGTCGGAAAACCGTCCTTCTTTGTTTATTTACGCACCACAAAACAAAACAAAAAATATAGTTTAGAGAAAGCTTTAAATTGATTAACAAACTGTATCATAGCACTGTGTGTCTATCAATATCAAATTTAAACCCAGTATCTCAGGAAAACTCTATTTTGTAATTAAGCAACATGATGTGTCGAAAATAATAATAAAACTTCATGCTTCATTCACAATATGCTTTTTTATTAAATACGGATTCGTTTTGTTTTAAAATTATTTTATACAAAATTTTAGATTTTTATTTATCGATTGAGGCAGTACAAAGTCTGCCGGGTCAGCTAGTTCCGAATAAAGACGCTCAAAGTGATGTGTGGCTTTACCTAATAAGGTAGAACTACAGATGAAGGTGATTCTCCCCGCGCCTAAAAACGGGACAAAATGTACCAGCTGGTCCTCCAGGTTGGGGGTTGGGTAGGACTGACAACCCTACACGGAAAACCGATGTTACGAAGCCACGGAAGGAGCCTCGGACAGGATGGATTTTACAATGATGAACCCGACAACGACTACGGATTAACGATTTGCGCATTTTCTCATGGAACGTGCACTCCCTGTACAGCCCCTATACGCTCAGAACATCATGAAACTAGCAGCGGCAAATTCCTCCCGTATCAACATCTACGGGTATAGGCCCGTGGACGTGAGTCTTGGCTTGCGTAGGACATTTTCGTGGCGTTTCATCCTGGCGGATGTCAGCTTCCCCATACTAGGGGCAGACTTCTTGTGTCACTATGGATTGCTGGTGGACTTGCAAAACAAGTCTCTTATAGATTCCACGACCAACCTTAATTCGTCGGGATAAATGGTATCTCACCCGGGCAATAATCTTTCCGTTCTTTTAGAAGACATTACGGACTCTCGCGTTCGGACACTTCTCCAAAAGTTAAACCTGCCGTTGTTGGAATCGGAAATATTAGTGAACAGCTATGGACTCTGCGTTTGTGAGGCAAATTTCTAAATATAAACCTCTTTAACGTTCACCCCCTTACAGACGATACTGAAGAGTCGGAGAAGGATAGCTTCTACGAGGCAGTTGAGCGGACTCTCAAAGCCTGTCCCAGGAATGATATGAAAATCATACTTAGAGATTTTAACAACCAAGTAGGGACCCAGCCCGTATTCAGGTGTTACTTTGGCTCCCATAGCTGACCTAACGACACCGGACTGCGGATTATTCAGTTAGGAGTGTGTCACACGAAATGGTTCTCGGAAGTACCTGATTTGCGCGGAAAATGGTCCACAAATAAACGTGTGCCTCTCCAGACGGGACCGCTTTCAACCAAATTAACCACGTGTTGATCGAGCTTCGCCAGATGTCAGACAGAATTCCCGGAGTTGTTGGAGAAGTATTGACTCGGCTTTACGTTTACTCTGAGACAATGTGTACATTTCCTTCCAGATTGTTTTGCAGCGGTTAGTCCATTAATAATCCAATGTTTCGTTCGAATCGTTGAATGTACCAGCTGGGACGGACCGTGCACTAAGAGATGATGATAATGTTTGATAACTAGATTTGCCATATGCCCTCTGGGTAATAACACTGGATGTTTCGTTTCGAAATTTACAGTGCTTTGCTGTATCCTTCCACCCACCCGCAGGATCTGGTCGGAAGTTCTGGCCAAGGGTTTATTGGTTTGGAGGAAATCAATTTCAACTGTCGTTTTGTGAGTATAGCATTCCCTCTAAAGTAACCCTGAAGAAGAAGCAACCCTTCGCCGGGTGCCGCCTTAATCCTAGAGTCTTAAAATGATCGTCCACATCGATGCTTAACGGTGATTTCGTCTTGTTGTTAATTTATAGTATTTAATGGGTTCAAATGGGTGACTTCTCCACAGTATTCGTTGATGGTCCTGATCCTGAGGGTGTACAATTATTTGCGAATACATTTTTTCTACATCAGATGCTATTGCGTATCTATGCCTTCTCCATTTCATCAGTATGAGGGTGCTGCTATTCTGCACCGATGGACCGATGGACAAGGTTTCATTGAATCATTTCCCCGCTGATGTTGGTTAAGACGCATTGAATACGACTCGAAGTTTCGTGATGGTACTGTCCTCCTTGCGTAATGCATGATGAGGCAAATAGTACAGGGTGCGGCAGCATAACTTCCTTTTTTCAAAACTCAATAAAAACTATTGTATGCATCGGAAAATATTTATTTATTTTTAAGGTTTTGTGTGAAACAAAACCTTATTAGAATCGATTCGATGTCTGTCTGTCCGTCTGTCTGTCTGTCCGTCTGTTTGTCTGTCTGTCTGTCACAGCCGATTTATTCGGAAACGGCTGAACCGATTGTCACGAAAATTGGTAGGAGTATGTGAGCTGCGGTTCCCTTTACATGCAGCAACTGACGCTATTTTGTGTTAAGTTTAAGGGGTGGTCCCCATACATGTGAAAGGAGGGTGCAAAATTTTTTTTCATAAAATGTGGCCATGTGGGGTATCAAATGAAAGGTCTCAACTAGTACTTTTCGAAACTGGTTCAACATTTGAAATTGGGTGAAATATAGGGGAGTGAGGGCTCAAAATATGACCCCCAAAAAGTGTAACAGGTCTCGTTCTCAGAACCTATCCAACCGAAAAATCTGAAAAAAATCGCAGTTGTGCATCTCTACGAAATCTAGGCCTCAAAATATATCCGGTTCCAATATCTGCACAAATAAAGTTAATAATAGTATATTTACACATTTTAGAAATTTACCCGCCACCCCCCTTATGTTCATCCCAGAAGTACAAAATTTGGCATACGTATAATGAAGAACATAATGCACAACTTGGCCAAGTTTGAAGAAAATCCAACTATTATTAACAAAGTTATAGGGGGTAAAACTTTACAATTTTTTGTGAATTTCGTGCACTCTACAACCTGCATGACGTCATCATCGCATATCAATTCGTCAATACCACAACGAAGTAGGTTCGTATGAATTGGGTGGAAAAGAATTATTTTGTTTTAGTTCTTTGTATATGAATATCAATTATTCCAACGAGACATGTGTGTATGTAGGTATATAGTATATGCGTGCTACTGAACCTTGCGGGTAGAGCCTAATTCAGAAAAATATGCGTTGAAATTTCTTAGATAAGATGAACACAAAACCTTTATACCCGAAGCACGAGCTTCCGGTATTCCGACTTGTTTATAATGTAACATAGGTACATGTCTAAAGTTTTTATTTACATTGTTTTGAAGATCAAATCTGTTAAGTGAGGTCCCCCATTCTCCATACATTGCGTAAACCGATTTCTGGCGTTTGTCATGACTCTTGTTAGCATAGCAGGTGTTATGTTGGTAATTTCTTCTTGGATGTCGGTCTTCAAATCTTGTAGGGTTCTTGGACGGTTCACATAAACACGGGATTTCAAAAAACCCCATAGAAAAAAATCACAAGGGGACAGATAGGGAGAGCGTGCCGGCCATTCCAAATCGCCTCTAATTGAGATAAGGCGCTCTGGAAAGTGTTCCCTCAAAACAGCCATCGATGCTCTTGTAGTGTGTGCTGTTGCACCGTCTTGTTGGAAGTGTCCCCCAAATCCAAATTTTCTAGCCGTGGGAAAAAAAATGCTGTAGCATGTTTACATACCGGTCCGCATTCACTGTCACTGTAACCTCATTTTCCTCAAAAAAACAGGGAACAATAATTCCAGCTGAGGAAATTGCATACCACACTGTGACTTTCGGTGAATGCAAAGGCTTTTGATGCAATTCTCGAGGGTTGGTGTCAGCCCAGTAGCGCATGTTTTGTTTGTTAACCGACCCACGCAAATGAAAATGGGCTTCATCGCTAAAAAAACAATAGCACTCTCGGGAACGACATCAAGAAGAAGCTCACATGCGTTCATCCGAGAATTGAAGTCACGTTCTGAAAGTACCTGCACTAACGCCATCTTATAGGGATGAAAATGAAGATCATCACGAAGAATTCTTCTCACAGAACGATCGGATAGTCCAAGGGCAGATGCATGTTTGCACGCAGAACGCCGTGGCGATCGCAACATTGACGCTTTCACTGCTTCAATGTTCTCAGGTGATCTAACAGGCCGAGGAACTCCAGTTCTTCCTTTTGTCGCACTTGCAGTTTATCTGAATGTAGTGACCCATGTAACAATTAATTCACGGTCTGGGACGGGAGCCAACGGAGCTAAATTAAAGCGATTCCGAAATGCACGCTGTGTTGCAATAACCGAACATCCGCTTGAAAAGTAAACCTCAACGGCAAAGGCACGCTCACTATTCCAACGCATGATGGTGACTGAACCATGTCGAGACAAAACTTTACAGTATCCCCTCTTGAACGAGGCCACTAGCGCTCCGCTATAACATCAACTAACTGAGTGGCGCGCATTTTAAAAAGGAAGTTATGCTGCCGCACCCTGTATTTTCCAATACAACATGTTCTGAGTTGTGAAACATTTCATGTCTTTTGTCCAGCTGTCCAGCTGAAATTGCACACCACACTGTGACTTTCGGTGAATGCAAAGGCTTTTGATGCAATTCTCGAGGGTTGGTGTCAGCCCAGTAGCGCATGTTTCGTTTGTTAACCGACCCACACAAATGAAAATGGGCTTCATCGCTAAAAAAAACAATAGCACCCTCGGGAACGACATCAAGAAGAAGCTCACATGCGTTCATCCGAGAATTGAAGTCAGGTTCTGAAAGTTCCTACACTATCGCCATCTTATAGGGATGAAAATGAAGATCATCACGAAGAATTCTTCTCACAGAACGATCGGATAGTCCAAGGGCAGATGCGTGTTTGCGCGCAGAACGCCGTGGCGATCGCAACATTGACGCTTTCACTGCTTCAATATTCTCAGGTGATCTAACGGGCCGAGGGACTTCAGTTCTTCCTTTTGTCGCACTTGCAGTTTGTCTGAATGTAGTGATCCATGTAACAAATAATTTGCGGTCTGGGACGGGGGGGGAACCAACGGGGCTAAATTAAAGCGATTCCGAAATGCACGCTGTGTTGCAATAACCGAACATCTGCTTGAAAAGTAAACCTTAACGGCAAAGGCACGCTCCTCACTATTCCAACGCATGATGGCGACTGAACCGTGTCGGGATAAAACTTTACAGTATCCCCTCTTGAACGAGACCACTAGCGCTCCGCTATGACATCAACTAACTGAGTGGCGCGCATTTTAAAAAAGGAAGTTATGCTGCCGCGCTCTGTATGTCTTTTCTGGAAACTTATCCGCTGATGTCATTTCTACCATATGGCTTAGCTGTAGGTATTCCTTCAATGCTACATATAGATTCCGTAAAGCATCGCCGTTTTTAAACGCTTTTTCTATTGGGAGAACCTAAATGGGCCTTTTGTTGAGAATTGCCCAAAGTTTTCTCCGGGTCAACGTCCTGCTTAAACGGGGGTCGAATGATATATCTGGCAGACTCCTCTCGCCGTTGCTACCGACTGTTCGACCGGTACTTCGTTGATTTCCCAAAATTTTCCATTACAATCAATTAATGTATGTTCGGCTATGTTGCCTGTGGAGAAATCTGGCCAAGTAAAATCCAACCGAACCTAGTGTTCACTGCACAGGGAGATCCTCTTTTAATTCCTGGTAACATGATGTCACTGTGTGTATCAGCTCCTAATAAAAGGTCGACCCGTCCTGGAGTTGCGCCAAATCTTTGACGGATAGTGTCACTGGAGGTTTAATTGATGTCCCGACTGCTGGACATATATTTGTAATATTTGGAAACACTAGAGCTGATAACTTGATTGTGGAATCCTCATTCTTCACGCTAATTTCCAATTTCACTCTGCCTTTAGTTTGCAATCTAGCACCTGCTCTCACTCTGCATATCTGGACCTTTGCGTATCGTCAGCTGACTCTATTATGAAACTCCGTTGCGACACGGAATCTATTAGAGCGGCATTGGAGAGAGCCCATGATCCTGACGGAACAGCGGTGGAAAGGGTCACACAGCAAGCGGGAATTTTACCAGAAGCTCTGCATGGAGGCTAATACGAATCCGTGGGGTACAGCCTACCAAGTTGTAATGAAGAAGATACGAGGGCGAAAATCACGTCAAGTGGCATGCCCACGGCTCTTGTTGCAAATAATTACAACTCTTTTCCCGCAGCAGGAGTAGGACGAAAGAGAACCCCAACTGGCAGCTCAGCAGGACGTCTTCTCGATCCCTGATGTTACCGAAGAGGAACTTTGGGAAATCTGCAGACGTATTGGGGACAGCAAGGCTCCGGGATTGGACGGAATTCCGAACAGGGCTCTGAAGGTGGCGGTCAAGGCCAGACCAAGGTGGTTCGCAAGCACATTCGAATCAGTGCATGGCGGAAGGAGTGTTTCCCGCCCAGTGGAAGAGGCAGAAGCTGGTGTTGCTACCGAACCCCCAAAAACAACCCGGCGTGCCCTCTTCATATCGCCCTATTTGTCTCTTAGACATCATGGGGAAGATGTTGGAGAGGGTGATATGCAACAGGCTGCTCCCGTTCATCGAGCTTGCGGGCTGGTCTTTCAGAGCGGCAATATGGGTTTCGGCGAGCCCATTCTACGGTCGATGCAATAGCAAAGGTCGTGGAATTGGCTCGAAATGCAATGGCCATGGGCAAATGCTGTGCTCTGGTGACGCTAGACGTCAAAAATGCTTTTAACTCAGCCAACTGGGGCTGGATTAAGGGCGCTTTGGCCAAACTGGGTGTTCCTAGCTACTTGGCTCGGCTCATCGAGAGTTACTTTTCGGACAGACTTCTCTGGTACGAGACTGGACGACGGGCCGAAGGAGTACATTGTGACAGCAGGTGTGCCTCAAGGTTCTGTATTGGGACCGGTGCTGTGGAACATAATGTACGACGGAGTGCTTGGCCTTCGCGTGCCGGAGGAGACAACGCTGATTGGTTTTGCGGACGACTTGGCGGTAGTTGCAATTGCAAAGCATCCGGAAGACGTGGAACTTTATGCAAATGAAGCCATTCATACCATCAAGTCATGGTTACGAATGGTCATGCTGGACCTGGCGGACAAAAGACGGAGGCGGTCCTCATTACCAACCGTAGGAAGAACAACACGGTTACCATCCAGGTTGGTAATCGTGAGGTCGTCTCAAAATCGGTTGTCAAATACCTGGGGGTGATGATCGATGCCAAGCTGAGTTTCAAGGGACACTTGGATTATGCGCGAGAGAAGGCAGCAAATGCCAGCTCATCCCTTGCAAGGATGATGCCTAACGTGGGAGGGCCGAAGTATAGTCGCAGGCTACTCATCGCGGGAGTGGTGAGGTCGATCCTGCTATACGCGGCCCCTGTCTGGGCGGGAGCGTTGAACCACGCGGTCAACCGGAGGAAGATATGTTCGGCATACCGGCCAATTGCGCTAAGGGTGTGTAGCGCATTTAGGACGGCGTCGACGGAGGCAGTGTGTGTTATCGCAGGAATGATCCCTATAGATCTTCTAGCGAGCGAGGCACACTGGCTCTACGAAAAACGGAAGGCAAACCCAGCCGAGGTGAATGCGGATTTCCGAAAAGCCATCAGAAGAGAGTTGTGTGGCAAGTGGCAACAACGATGGGATAACTCCGACAAGGGCAGGTGGACCCATACATTGATCCCGTGCATCGACAAATGGGTCAACCGAAAGCACGGAGAGTTGAATTACCACCTGACACAGTTCCTTGCGGGACACGGTGGCTATAGGAAGTACTTGCATCGCTTCGGGTTGGTCTCCCAACTGTCCTGACTGCGGTGCTACACTCGAGGACCCGGAGCACGTTATGTTCCATTGTCCCAGATTCCTGCTGCAGAAAAGGAGGTTGAACAGCATCTTAGGGGCGGATATCGAGCCCTCCAACCTGGTGGAAGAGATGTTGAAGTCGGAGGAAAACTGGATGGCGGTAAATGAGGCAGTAGCCGTGGTGCAGACAAAACTCTGGGAGTTGGATCGAGCTCGGAAGGCGGCGCGACGGAGACGTGACATGGACGAGCTGGTATAGCGAACCAGAGCCTCCCCCGCGAAGTAATACTTCACGGTGGTCCCGCGGGGAGGGGCGGAAGAGTGGGGGTGGTTTGCGTGCGTGCGAATTCCACACACTGCTGCAACCTGGCGCAGCAGCGTCTTCCTAAGATTTCCACCTCTATCCATAACAAAAAAAATGATATTATATTATATTATATTACATTATATTATATTATATTATATTATATTATATTATATTATATTATATTATATTATATTATATTATATTATATTATATTATATTATATTATATTATATTATATTATATTATATTATATTATATTATATTATATTATATTATATTATATTATATTATATTATATTATATTATATTATATTATATTATATTATATTATATTATATTATATTATATTATATTATATTATATTATATTATATTATATTATATTATATTATATTATATTATATTATATTATATTATATTATATTATATTATATTATATTATATTATATTATATTATATTATATTATATTATATTATATTATATTATATTATATTATATTATATTATATTATATTATATTATATTATATTATATTATATTATATTATATTATATTATATTATATTATATTATATTATATTATATTATATTATATTATATTATATTATATTATATTATATTATATTATATTATATTATATTATATTATATTATATTATATTATATTATATTATATTATATTATATTATATTATATTATATTATATTATATTATATTATATTATATTATATTATATTATATTATATTATATTATATTATATTATATTATATTATATTATATTATATTATATTATATTATATTATATTATATTATATTATATTATATTATATTATATTATATTATATTATATTATATTATATTATATTATATTATATTATATTATATTATATTATATTATATTATATTATATTATATTATATTATATTATATTATATTATATTATATTATATTATATTATATTATATTATATTATATTATATTATATTATATTATATTATATTATATTATATTATATTATATATTATATTATATTATATTATATTATATTATATTATATTATATTATATTATATTATATTATATTATATTATATTATATTATATTATATTATATTATATTATATTCCTGTGCGGAGTTGCCAAATCTCCCATCAGGCGCGTCCCTTCGTGCGGATAAGGGAATGCTCGGCGAATGTGTCATGGGCATGCATATGCACGCATCCGGAGATGTGCGTGTATGGGCATGCTTATGCGCAGGCCGGGTAGGTGGGAAGTAAACGCCCACCCGTGGATAAAAATTGGCTATGGGAAGGACACCCAGAAATTAAACCAAATATGGAAGAGGAGAAAAGTAGTTTTTTTACGGTGCAGGGCTTCGGAAACCCAGTGCCGGCGGTTTTTGGGAGTGAGCAAGCGGGCTCCCGGCCGTCGATATCCAACGACCGCAGTGCCTCAGTAGTGGGAAACTTGGCTACTGTGGCATCTAACGCTACAAGAGATAATGGTGGATTGGAAATTAGGTCCACACCGGATCCCTTTAGGAGGAGTTCGAAGCTTGGGAGATCACCACCGAGAACAATGGTTCTTTTTGGTAGTCGAGATTCGTCGCGGGACTCTGAAAGAAATACGAATAGTCCCTTAATCGAGATCATTCCTTGTGGCGCAAGGCGCGAAAGCAAACGAGAACATACCGGAATGGCGTTCGTTACACTTGGGGAACGAATAAATGAACTGTGTGAGTTCATCAAGGAGAGGCGGAATATCCATCAAAATATTCGAGCCTTGATAAGAGGCATTAAATTGTCTTATATCAGGGCACTCGAAGAAAAGAATTCCCAAGCGTCAGTTGGCAAGGTCACAAGGGAAACGCAGGTGACGCCTCCCCGTGATAAAGCAGGCGGGAAGACAGGAAAACGGGCTAGAGACGGTACCAGCGAGCCTCTTGGACCACAGCCAGCCCCGAAGAAGAAAAAAGCCTCTTCACCAAAGAAGGCGGAGTCGGCGAGAGTACCCGCGAAAGTCGGTAATCTCACGATTGCAGCCACAACACCTACAAAAGTGGAAGAAACCAGCGCCCGGAGGCCCGAACAATGGACTAAGGTGAGCAACAAGAGGAAAAAGGACAAAAAGAAGCTCCGCCCGGAAATAATAATTATTTCCAAGAAGGGAAATATGTCCTATGCCGACATCCTCCGAAAGGTTGTGGCGCGGCAGGATTCGCAGCATTCGAAATTTATTTCGAATGTTGCGAGCGAATAGATGGCGCGGATCTATCCACTTTGCGTGGCACACCAAGGGAGTGGAAGATCGCAGTAATTATGTTTTTCAGACCTGTCACTGAATTTAATTATTAAGTTGAAAATTGCTAAAGAATATGGAAGTCCTTTTTGAAAATAGAATTTGAGTTGAGTTTACTGTATAGAATTCGCGTTGAGTTTGCTGTATAAAATTCGCATTGAGTTCGCTTAAATATTTCAATAAAAATAATAAGTAATCATAATTACTTAATTGGATTACTTAATTGGTGACCCCGGAACTCGCACCAACAGCATCAACAACTAGGATCCCGAATTCCCAGAACCTGCAAAATTGAAAAACTCAAGCACATCATCATCCCCATCAACAAATCGCAGTCTGCGCAAGCACAATCGCCCAGCAGGCAGCCGCAACAACCGATTGGAGATAAGTAAGAGTTCCGCAGCCGCAGCCGCCATCGCTGCCGCAGCCACTTTCGCCGCCGCACTCAACTCCACCATCGCCGACATTGGTGAAGTTCTATTAACGACAAAAATTCGTCCGAACAACACGGCAGAAATAGAACTTCCAAGGACTGAGAAATCCTTCCAAAACATCAGTAGACCGTACGGCAAGCGATTTTCACGCGCCAGTGATGTGGCGCGGCAGGATTCGCAGCATTCGAAATTTATTTCGAATGTTGCGAGCGAATAGATGGCGCGGATCTATCCACTTTGCGTGGCACACCAAGGGAGTGGAAGATCGCAGTAATTATGTTTTTCAGACCTGTCACTGAATTTAATTATTAAGTTGAAAATTGCTAAAGAATATGGAAGTCCTTTTTGAAAATAGAATTTGAGTTGAGTTTACTGTATAGAATTCGCGTTGAGTTTGCTGTATAAAATTCGCATTGAGTTCGCTTAAATATTTCAATAAAAATAATAAGTAATCATAATTACTTAATTGGATTACTTAAAGGTGAAGTCAGACCCGGAATTGAAGGATTTGGGGGATAATGTGAGCCGTATTAGGCGAACACAGAAAGGGGATCTGATGCTGGAGTTAAGTAAATCCGCGGACAAGTCGGCCGATAACTTCCGCGGGAAGGTGGAAAGTGTACTTGGAGAGGAAGCTGAGGTAAGAGCTCGGAAACAGGAGATAGTGGTTGAGTGCAAGGACCTAGACGAAGTCACCTCACGGGAAGACATCTGTGCTGCGCTAAAGCAGCAGTTCAACCTTGGCGATATAGACCAGAGTGCCATAAAAAGGATGAAGAAGGCATATGGTGGCACACAGACTGCTATTATTAGTTTGCCGGCGGAATCAGCTATTAAGTTGATTACCGCAGGCAAGGTAAGAGTAGGTTGGGTCGTGTGCAGGCTCAGGGAACAAATCTCTCTAAAGAGATGCTTCAGATGCCTCGATTTCGGCCATTTTGCGGCGGCATGCACTAGCCAGCATGATAGGTCGAGGAGTTGCAGGAAGTGTGGGGAAGAGGGCCACCTCATCAAAGATTGCACCGGAGATCCACGGTGTATGTTATGCAGTGGGAAAGAGGGCGTGGACGGCCGGCATATTGCGGGAAGCAGCAGATGTCCGGTATATAGGAGGGAGCTGAACCGCACAGGAAAATGAGATTGATACAAATCCTGCGAGGCAGCTCAGGACCTGCTCTCGCAAACCATTCGAGAGTCGAATGTCGATGTCGCGGTTATTTGCGAGCCATACAGAAACTACGGCGGTGCGACTTGGGCGGTGGATGCGTCTGGCAACGCGGCAATCTGGGCGTGCGGAAGACAGGCCATTCAGGAAGTCATGGCCCCCCCGGCAGCCGGTTTTATAAGGACGAAGGTCAACGGTGTCCATATTTACAGCTGCTACGCTCCTCCTAGTGCAACCTTAGCACAATATGAGGAGATGTTAGACAGTCTGGTGTTGGATGCTAGAGACCGCAGCCCTAAAATCATTGCGGGCGATTTCAACGCGTGGGCCCTGGACTGGGGAAGCCGATCGACGAACACCAGAGCTCAAATTCTGTTGGAGTCATTTGCGGAGCTGGACATCGTGCTGGCCAACGTTGGATGCGTGCCCACCTTTCGAGGAAGAGGGTCGGGTTCGATCGTTGACCTGACATTTGTTAGCACTTCACTGGTGAGGGGAATGGCTTGGCAAGTGAGTGAGCACTACACCCACAGTGACCACCAGGCCATCTTCCTCCACATTGGGAACCGGGGAAGCAGTCAACGACGCTCTGGAGGTGGAAAGGCTAAGGCGGTTGGCTGGTTTATCGGTGCTTTCGACGAGGAGATATTCCTGGCCGCATTGGAGGGAGCCCATGATCCGGATGGAACAGCGGTGGAAAGGGTCACACAGCTGTCTCAGCGTGTAACCGAAGCATGCGACGCTACGATGCCACGACGACGTTTGCACCACGGCAAGAGGCCAAACTACTGGTGGAACACGGAGATCGCTGCCTTGAGATCCTCTTGTCTCCGAGCGAGGAGACTTTCCCACAGGACAAGAGGAAGGCCGGAGCACCAGGAGCGTGAGGAAGAATACAGGGATCTGCGAAGCAACCTTAAGAAGGCCATTCGGAGAAGCAAGCGGGAATGCTACCAGAAGCTCTGCATGGAGGCTAATACGAATCCGTGGGGTACAGCCTACCAAATTGTAATGAAGAAGATCCGCGGGCGAAAATCACCTCAGGTGACATGCCCACGGCTCTTGTTGCAAATAATTGCAACTCTTTTCCCGCAGCAGGAGCAGGACGAAAGAGAACCCCAACTGCAGCTCAGCAGGACGTCTTCTCGATCCCTGATGTTACCGAAGAGGAACTTTGGGAAATCTGCAGACGTATTGGGGACAGCAAGGCTCCGGGATTGGACGGAATTCCGAACAGGGCTCTGAAGGTGGCGGTCAAGGCCAGACCAAGGTGGTTCGCAAGCACATTCGAATCGTGCATGGCGGAAGGAGTGTTTCCCGCCCAGTGGAAGAGGCAGAAACTGGTCTTCCTACCGAAGCCTCGAAAACCACCCGGCGTGCCCTCTTCATATCGCCCTATTTGTCTCTTAGACACCATGGGGAAGATGTTGGAGAGGGTGATATACAACAGGCTGCTCCCGTTCATCGAGCTTGCGGGTGGTCTTTCAGAGCGGCAATATGGGTTTCGGCGAGCCCGTTCTACGGTCGATGCAGTAGCAAAGGTCGTGGAATTGGCTCGAAATGCAATGGCCATGGGCAAATGCTGTGCTCTGGTGACGCTGGACGTCAAAAATGCTTTTAACTCAGCCAACTGGGGCTGGATTAAGGGCGTTTTGGCCAAACTGGGTGTTCCTAGCTACTTGGCTCGGCTCATCGAGAGTTACTTTTCGGATAGACTTCTCTGGTACGAGACGGACGACGGGCCGAAGGAGTACATTGTGACAGCAGGTGTGCCTCAAGGTTCTGTATTGGGACCGCTGCTGTGGAACATAATGTACGACGGAGTGCTTGGCCTTCGCGTGCCGGAGGAGACAACGCTGATTGGTTTTGCGGACGACTTGGCGGTAATTGCAATTGCAAAGCATCCCGAGGACGTGGAGCTTTATGCAAATGAAGCCATTCATACCATCAAGTCATGGTTACGAATGGCCAAGCTGGACCTGGCGGACGAAAAGACGGAGGCGGTCCTCATTACCAACCGTAGGAAGAACAACACGGTTACCATCCGGGTTGGTAATCGTGAGGTCGTCTCAAAATCGGTTGTCAAATACCTGGGGGTGATGATCTATGCCAAGCTGAGTTTCAAGGGACACTTGGATTATGCGCGAGAAAAGGCAGCAAATGCCAGCTCATCCCTTGCAAGGATGATGCCTAACGTGGGAGGGCCGAAGTATAGTCGCAGGCTACTCATCGCGGGAGTGGTGAAGTCGATCCTGCTATACGCGGCCCCTGTCTGGGCGGGAGCGTTGAACCACGCGGTCAACCGGAGGAAGATATGTTCGGCATACCGGCCAATTGCGCTAAGGGTGTGCAGCGCATTTAGGACGGCGTCGACGGGGGCAGTGTGTGTTATCGCAGGAATGATCCCTATAGATCTTCTAGCTAGCGAGGCACACTGGCTCTACGAAAAACGGAAGGCAAATCCAGCCGAGGTGAATGCGGATTTCCGAAAAGCCATCAGGAGAGAGTTGTGTGGCAAGTGGCAACAACGATGGGATAACTCCGACAAGGGCAGGTGGACCCATACATTGATCCCGTGCATCGAGAAATGGGTCAACCGAAAGCACGGAGAATTGAATTACCACCTGACACAGTTCCTTACGGGACACGGTGGCTATAGGAAGTACTTGCATCGCTTCGAGTTGGACGAGTCTCCCAACTGTCCTGAATGCGGTGCTACACTCGAGGACCCGGAGCACGTTATGTTCTATTGTCCCAGATTTCTACAGCAGAAAAGGAGGTTGAACAGCATCTTAGGGGCGGACATCGAGCCCTCCAACCTGGTGGAAGAGATGTTGAAGTCGGAGGAAAACTGGATGGCGGTAAATGAGGCAGTAGCCGTGGTGCAGGCAAAACTCCTGGAGTTGGATCGAGCTCGGAAGGCGGCGCGACGGAGACGTGACATGGACGAGCTGGTATAGCGAACCAGAGCCTCCCCCGCGAAGTAATACTTCACGGTGGTCCCGCGGGGAGGGGCGGAAGAGTGGGGGTGGTTTTAGTGGGTGTGAATCCCACACACTGCTGCAACCTGGCGCAGCAGCGTCTTTCTAAGATTTCCACCTCCATCCATAAAAAAAAAAAAAAAAAAAAAAAAAAATATTATATTATATTATATTATATTATATTATATTATATTATATTATATTATATTATATTATATTATATTATATTATATTATATTATATTATATTATATTATATTATATTATATTATATTATATTATATTATATTATATTATATTATATTATATTATATTATATTATATTATATTATATTATATTATATTATATTATATTATATTATATTATATTATATTATATTATATTATATTATATTATATTATATTATATTATATTATATTATATTATATTATATTATATTATATTATATTATATTATATTATATTATATTATATTATATTATATTATATTATATTATATTATATTATATTATATTATATTATATTATATTATATTATATTATATTATATTATATTATATTATATTATATTATATTATATTATATTATATTATATTATATTATATTATATTATATTATATTATATTATATTATATTATATTATATTATATTATATTATATTATATTATATTATATTATATTATATTATATTATATTATATTATATTATATTATATTATATTATATTATATTATATTATATTATATTATATTATATTATATTATATTATATTATATTATATTTTATTGTGGAGGAGCTGCGGGAAATATGTGGTAGGTTCGGTGACAACAAGGCCCCAGGTTTGGATGGCATCCCCAACCGAGCTTTGAAACTGGCAGTGAAGACTAGGCCCGACCTTTTCGCCAACACCTTCGAGGCGTGCCTAAAAGAAGGAATATTCCCTGCCCAGTGGAAAAAGCAAAAGTTGGTGTTGCTTCCGAAGCCTGGCAAGCAACCTGGAAACCCAGCGTCGTATCGTCCTATCTGCCTGTTGGATACAATGGGGAAGATGATGGAGAGAGTCATCTACAACAGACTCCTGCCCATCGTCGAAGCCAACAATGGTTTGTCGGAACGCCAGTTTGGTTTCCGACGCGCCCACTCTACGGTGGACGCAATTGGCATGGTGGTAAACCTGGCAAAAGGTGCACTGATTTCTGGCGGCTGCTGTGCCGTGGTGGCGTTGGATGTCAAAAACGCATTCAACTCGGCCAACTGGAATAGAATTAAAGGGGCGTTGGCTGACATAAGTGTCCCCGGATACTTAGCGAATTTGGTGGAAAACTACCTCTCAGAGAGGACTCTCTGGTATGGGACGGATGAGGGCCCCAAAGAGTACATTGTCACAGCCGGGGTACCACAGGGATCGGTACTTGGTCCCCTGTTGTGGAATATCATGTATAATGGGGTCCTTGCTCTTCCCGTCCCAGAGGGGACTACGATTGTCGGCTTTGCTGATGACCTAGCTGTGGTTGTTGCAGCAAAACACCCAGAAGATGTGGAGGTTTACGCAACGGAAACAGTGAGAGCGGTAAAGTCCTGGCTAGAAAAGGCTGGGCTGACCTTGGCGGACGCGAAAACGGAAGCGGTCTTGATAACGAAACGCAGGAAAAATAATACTGTAAAAGTGGAGGTCGGTGGACATACGGTCGTATCAAAGCCGGCTATCAAATACCTGGGGGTAATAATTGACACCAAATTGAGTTTTAGGGAGCACCTAGAGTATGCATGCCAAAAGGCAGCCAGTGCCACCACGGCACTTGCAAAAATGTTGCCAAATATTGGTGGGCCGAAACATTGCCGGAGGTTGGTGCTAGCCGGAGTGGTGCGCTCCATCCTGCTCTACTCGTCGCCTGTGTGGGCGGAGGCGCTTGCAAACTCTCAGAGACGGAAGCAGGTGAACTCGGTTTACCGGCGGATGGCTTTGAGGGTTTGCAGTGCTTTTAGAACCACATCAGATGAGGCAGTATTGGTGGTGGCAGGCATGATCCCGGTTGACATTCTGGCCAAAGAAATGAGTGTCCTGTACAATGCAAGACATATGGAGGGGCATGCACAGCGTAGAAATGCGGCAAGGTCAGAGTCGCTTGATCTCTGGCAACGCAGATGGGACGAGTCTGCGAAAGGTCGGTGGACGCACAGGCTCATTCCCAACATTAGGGTGTGGCTTGAGCGAAAACATGGGGATACCAACTACCACATTACCCAGTTCCTCACGGGACACGGTGGTTGCTACAGGCAGTATCTGCACCGCTTTGGGTTGGATGATTTTCCGAACTGTCCCAGATGCGATGGCATACCGGAGGATCCAGAGCATGTGATGTTTCACTGCCCACGATTTGCGATGGAGAGAAGGAGCTTAAACCAGGTGCTGGGCAGGAGCGGGACCCCGGAGTGCTTAGTTACTGAGATGCTGGAGTCCGAGGAGAAGTGGCTTGCGGTTAGCTCCGCAATCATCCAAATGCAGGAGGAGTTGCTGAAAGAACAAAGAAGGAGGAAAGCTGCAAATAGGAGAAGGATGAGTGCCTAAGAGCAAACCTACCCCGCGAAGTAATACCTCAATGGTGGTCCCGCGGGGCTGGGGCTGGAGAGACCGGGGGTGGTTTTTAGTGGGTGTGAATCCCACACGCGCCCGCTGTTGTTCCGTCGTTCGGGCGGCGGAGCTGCGGCGGACGTGTCTTTCTAAGATTTTCCACCTCCGTGTACGCACAAAAAAAAAAAAAAAAAAAAAAAAAAAAAAAATTATATTATATTATATTTTATTATATTATATTATATTATATTATATTATATTATATTATATTATATTATATTATATTATATTATATTATATTATATTATATTATATTATATTATATTATATTATATTATATTATATTATATTATATTATATTATATTATATTATATTATATTATATTATATTATATTATATTATATTATATTATATTATATTATATTATATTATATTATATTATATTATATTATATTATATTATATTATATTATATTATATTATATTATATTATATTATATTATATTATATTATATTATATTATATTATATTATATTATATTATATTATATTATATTATATTATATTATATTATATTATATTATATTATATTATATTATATTATATTATCATATATTATATTATATTATATTATATTATATTATATTATCATATATTATATTATATTATATTATATTATATTATATTATATTATATTATATTATATTATATTTCAAAAAGCCCACGGACCCTCTTCCCGCCCAACCGGACCGAGGGGCGACCAACGCAAGGATGGGCTGAAGGCAACATCCAAAGGCCCGCATCACAGCGATGATGCGTTTTAACGCAAAGTGTGTGCGACCATGCGAAAATGTATTGCTACATCCCGATTGTCGCAAACACTTCAGCCAATGACGCGGAGGTCCTACTCTACAGAGACATGGATCTTATATTGAAGACAGTGCGAATCAAGACTGAAACCCATTAGGTCAGATTGTTACCGGACAGGACTCTTCGGACTATAGCACAGGTTGCAAGGATAACTGCTTTTTGCAGTTGTATAGTCCAGCCCTAACATCGAGCGTTTTCAGCGCTTTATGTAAGTTCTGCGGGACTAATCCCGTCGCTGAAATTATTACTGGGACTACTTGGATCTTTTGTAGTCTCCAAGTCTGCTTCATATCGTCTGCCAAGGGGCCGTAGTTCCGGATTTTTTCGTGCTGTTTTTCAACAGTGTTCCGGTCCAACGGTACGGCTACATCGATTATAAAGCACGCTCGTTCTTCCTTCAGAAGCAGAACTAGATAGTTATGATTAACACTGTGGTCGGTGGCAATAGTGTGATCCCACAGTAGTTTGACCCGATCATTTTCCAAGATTCTCTGCGGAGTATACTTATAGTAAGGATGGTAGGTTGCCACTAAGTTATACTTCAACGCAAGGTTTTGATGGAGAATCTTGCAGACGGAGTTATGACGATTGGTGTACTCGGTACCGCTCAACATCCTGCACGCAGATGTTATGTGCTGGATGGTCTCCTCTTCACAGTTGCATAACCTACAACTGGAGTTGGTGATTGAGGAGTCGTGAAGAATGTACCGTTTATAATTTTTTGTTGGGAGCGAAGCATCCTGAATTGAAGTTAGGAATGCTTCGGTCTCATAGAAAAGTACACCATTTGTCAACCATTTGTTGGAGGCTTCGATGTCAATGCCTGACAACAACAAATTTTTTATATGACCTCCGTGAATGGGTTTCTCTTTCCACATGTCGATCTTCTGTTGGACTGAAGTAACATTCGACATGGGATCCCATTCTCTGCTTCTCAAGTTCAAAGGAGATAATTTATTATCTGCCATGACGGTAGCCTGATGTATTTGGCTAGAGGATTGTTTCTCATAGAAAAACTCACGAAGAGAATGCACTTGATTGTAGTGCAACGTTTTTAAATCAAGTACCCCCCTTCCTCCCTGATGACGTGGGATAGTGATCCTCAATTTTTCGGCAGCTCTATTGTGCATGTTGTTGTTTGCAAGAACTACCCTTACCCGTCTATTGACAGATTCTAAATCAGTATTACTCCACTGTATCACACCGAAAGTGTATAGAAGGACGGGAATGGCAAAGGTGTTGATTGCCATGATTTTATTTTTCCCGTACAGCTCAGTTTTAAGGACAAGATCCAGACGCCGCTCAAATTCCCCCAGCAACTTAGATTTAATTATTGCTACAGCAGGTGTTGTTGCTTGCAATATGCCGAGGTATTTGTAGACGTCGTCCGAATCCATGCCCTCAATTCGGATGTTATTTTGGCTGTATCCTTCATTGTCGGTGTGTTTTCCCCGAACAATTGTTTTTATGCGACATTTCTCCAAACCCAACTGCATGCCGATATCCCTGCTGAACTGGATGGTGATGTCCAGCAAGGAGCGAAGTTGGTTCTCGTCTTTGGCATACAATTTGATGTCGTCAATGTACATTAAATGGCTTAATGTACATTTCGACAATATGCCATGCTTGACTTGGAACCCGTATTTGCTTTCATGCAAAAGATGGGATAGCGGATTCAAAGCCAAACAAAACCACAGTGGGCTTAGAGAGTCGCCTTGGAAAATGCCACGCCTGATTGGTATCTCTCCTGATGTTTGCGAAGATACCGATAGCTTCGTGCTCCAATTCTTCATTACTGTTCTCAGTAGAAGAACAACATTCGGGTTGATTTTATACAAGCGTAACACTTGTAGTAACCACGAATGTGATATGGAGTCAAAGGCTGATTTATAATCGATGTAGGCTGTCGAGATGTTTCGTTTTTGGTGGACAGCCTGCTTTACAGCTACCGTATCGATTATAAGCTGTTCTTTGCAGCCTCGGGAGCCTTTTGCGCATCCTTTTTGCTCCTCAGCTATCAATTTATGAACATCAAGATGTTTTGAGATGTTCGCGCACAGAACTGAAGTGAAGACCTTGTAGATGGTAGGAAGACAAGTAATTGGTCGACATTTTGAAGGGCAAGAGACACCCTGTTCCTTGGGGATGAGGAAAGTTATCCCCTTGGTGAAAAATGGTGGAACTAAATCAGGATCGGCAATCATCTGATTAAATTGATTTGCCAATATCCTGTGAGTGCTCTTGAACCGCTTCAGCCAGAAGTTGTGAATCTTGTCAACTCCTGGCGCCTTCCAGTTACCTGCCTTGTCAAGGACTGCTTTAACGTCGACTTCAGTTACGTCAGGCATGGTCATTTCGGGGAGGGCCTCGCATGAACGCATAAGGTGTGGGAGCCACGCTGCTTCTAAATTGCAACGACTGGATTCGCTCCAAACACTTCTCCAGAAGTTTTCTGCCTGATCCAGATTGAGGTTACTTTCCCTACCTGAGTTGATGAGATTTTTGTAGAATCCTCGTTGGTTCTGGAAGAACAAGGTGTTGTCTGTCCTTCGCTGAAAGCTTTTCTGATACCTACGGATGCGATTGGAGCATACCGCAAGTTTCTGCTTCAGCACCTCGAGGATTTCTTCGATTGGCATATCATTGGACAGATGGTAGTTTCCAATGATGTTCGCAACGCATCTGTGCACTCTTGGTGATGGATTTCCAAGGAGTGCTTGCGTCACACGACCAATCTCCTTTCTCAACTTTTCGACTCTTTTGTTGAGTCGAAACACCCAGAACGGTAAAGTCCTTCTGCGCATACCTCTGTTATTCGCTCTAAGATGTTGGTTATGGAGACGAATAACCGTGGCAGCTGCAACGTAGATCAGGCTGTGAACCTCTGTAGCAGTAATCTCGCTAGCCAAACGATCAGCCAAAATTCTGTCAACGGCAGCAATGATGTTAGTAGTTGCCGAAGTAAACTTCAGTTTTGGGATCCTTGGCCTAGCGTCTGGGAGAATCTCAGCATATTCTGTGAATGCGACCTGGAATGCGGTCAAAGCCTCATTATAAATTGGGTCGACATCCCCAGTTACTAAGCTTCTCCTGACTACTGGATTCATGGAGTGCCTTACAGGTGGAGTACTTGTGTTACTCCTTTGACTAGTCCGGTAATTTGATGACTCCAGCCCGAGCTCAAGTGAAACCTCTTGGAAGATTTGTTGCCTAGTTGGTAAGGCAACTCGGTTGTTATTCACGATCACTCGGTACTGGTTGACGACGTTCTGTTCCGGAACATGACTTAGCTCCGGAAATCGGGTTATGAACGCGTCATGTAGTCGATGTCTGTACCCTGGTGGATTCCGTTCCAAATCCGTGACACGGTAATAGGCGCGGACGATAAATTCGTTGAGTTGGTTCGTCCAAACCATACGACGCCTAGGTCTCCCGTCCCTGGTGGTTGACGGCATAACCGCCAAAATATCCAAGGGCGAAGAGCCGCTCTGATGTTGTTGAACGACCCTTAACCGTGTTGGGTACTGTCTTCGTGTATCTGGGGTCCCATTTAAAGAATTTAAACCAAAGTCCCCAATTTTATTCCCACGAGTAATGGGGAACCAGTCAGCCCTGCAACAGAGCCCCAATGTTGCAATGCCCCATGGTTACCTCCAAAGGTAGGGAAGGTATTTGGAGGGGAGCCGCTGAAATACAGTGTAACGTCACTGCAATTCATCCGATAGGCGCGTCGATCCCTTCACCCCGGATTACGGATTTGTTAAGGAGGTTTACTCCCCCTGAACGGGAAGAATCGGTAAGGGAGGACGAACACAAAGGGAAACGTTCTGCTTGTCCGCGGCTACTTATTTACAAGATTAACTTGCGATATTCGTAGCTGACCCGGTGGGTCATGTCATTATCCGCAACCCATGACACGCGCCTGGTCGCATGCAGCTCTGCGTTTGCAACTCAGGTGAGGATAAACCTGGTACGCCAGGTTATATTATATTATATTATATTATATTATATTATATTATATTATATTATATTATATTATATTATATTATATTATATTATATTATATTATATTATATTATATTATATTATATTATATTATATTATATTATATTATATTATATTATATTATATTATATTATATTATATTATATTATATTATATTATATTATATTATATTATATTATATTATATTATATTATATTATATTATATTATATTATATTATATTATATTATATTATATTATATTATATTATATTATATTATATTATATTATATTATATTATATTATATTATATTATATTATATTATATTATATTATATTATATTATATTATATTATATTATATTATATTATATTATATTATATTATATTATATTATATTATATTATATTATATTATATTATATTATATTATATTATATTATATTATATTATATTATATTATATTATATTATATTATATTATATTATATTATATTATATTATATTATATTATATTATATTATATTATATTATATTATATTATATTATATTATATTATATTATATTATATTATATTATATTATATTATATTATATTATATTATATTATATTATATTATATTATATTATATTATATTATATTATATTATATTATATTATATTATATTATATTATATTATATTATATTATATTATATTATATTATATTATATTATATTATATTATATTATATTATATTATATTATATTATATTATATTATATTATATTATATTATATTATATTATATTATATTATATTATATTATATTATATTATATTGTATTATATTATATTATATTATATTATATTATATTATATTATATTATATTATATTATATTATATTATATTATATTATATTATATTATATTATATTATATTATATTATATTATATTATATTATATTATATTCGTGTGTGGAGTTGCCAAATCTCCCATCAGGCGCGTCCGTTCGTGCGAATAATGGAATGCTCGGCGAATTTGTCTTGGCCATGCACATGCACGCATCTGGAGATGTGAGTAACGTACAATCCCAACGAGCCCGATACTCACCTACATCGACCAATCAACAATATTGCTGAGCAGAAAAATATACCGGATATACCAGGTAAAAGTCAACAAATTCCGTTGACCCCAATAACTGTAAATAATACGAAACAGTTTTCGCTAACCGAGCAGAAATAGCAAATAAATAGAGATGTAATGACTTGTAAGTGGGCTGTTCTGTTCTGGCTGTTCTGTACAAAAGTTCAATAATCGAATAGTTAACGGTGAAATTGGTATCTCATTTTTCTTCAATTAATCCGTTTATTTTTGTTTTTTTGACTGTTAAAGAGGGTGACGTAGTGATCTGAAGAAAAATTTACCAGATTGCGAAGAAACGAATCTGGAACGGCGTAGTCAAAGGAAAAATTTAGCGGATAGAGGGAGATATATCATGGCGGACGCAATGGAGCAGTGTGTTGCTATTCTAACACAGATTTTGGCAAGGCAGGCAAACAACGAGAATCAGGGAATTACAATCCAGAAGCGAATTCGTAATATCGTACCATTTCGAGGTGAACCGGGAACATTAGTTTCGTTCATCGGCACTATCGACGGAGTAGTTAGTGAATTCGGAGGCAGGGAGAACGAGGTGTACAACATAGTGTACAATGAAAAAATAACGGGAGCTGCAAAGGATTTTCTTGCAGCAGATTTTCCAGTTTCATGGGAGTTGTGTAAGCAGCGGTTAAGATCGCATTTTCGACCAGCAAAGGAGTGGGCAGTGATATCTAAGGAGATTACAAATATCAAGGTATTTACAATAAGTCAATTAGTGGATAAGATTCAAGGGATAGTGAATAATGTAACAGAATGTGCCGCTTTTAGTGCAGAAAGTGTTGAGATGGCAAACTGTTTAAATTCAATGTTGGTGGTTAGAATAAAAGAATTAGTGGCTGGTTCGTTAGCAAGAGAAATTAGTGATTTATATTCGTTGGAAAGTATCAGAGCCGTGTTATTTAAGTATATCGGTTATGATGCGTACAATCTGAAGAAAGACAGGACTTCTCAGAACAATTACCGACATACACACAGACAAGAAAAAGTGAACAGATTTTACAATCAAAGGACAGATATAGTGGGTGGAAATATTAGACGTGATGATAGACAGTGTTATGAAAATCAGTTCGGAAGACGGCATAATGGGAGTGTTAATGTGAGATCAGGTCAACCAAGGTTTGAATTCCGCAATAGGTCAGGTCAGGAAGGACAAGATGTTGGTGATAGGTCAAGACAGCAGAGGGTAGAACAAAATCGGTCGGGGCAGAGTCGAGCTGTGCCTATGGAGGTGGATGCTTTGTCGAGGGAAACCAATCAGTTAGAAGGGGAGTTTTTTTTACAAACTAGCCTCGGACAAGCGTAAAATTTTTGTAGTACTTACTTTTGGCAGTGATGATTTTTGTGCGATGATTGATACTGGCTCTACAGTTAGTCTATTGAATTCTAGTAAGGTTCCTTCAAGTTTATATGAGAAAATTCTTTTAGGTCAATCAGTTAAAATTAATACTATTCAGGGTGTAGTGTTGAAAGATACGGAACAAGTGAAAACGAAGTGTCCTATACAGTTTGGTCAGCCGGATAATGCAAGGATAAGGTGGACCAAAATTGCGTTAAATAAAGAGTATGATTTCCTTATTGGTATGGATTGGTTAGAAAAGAATGTCGTGAGTTTAGACTTGATGAATCAGGAGTTAGTTTTGAAGAATGATAGAAAAATCCCTTTTGTATCGAAATCAATGGAGGAGGTAAATGTATTAGAGGAAAGCAAAATAGATTGTATTGAAACAGGTCATTTAAATGTTGAGGAGAAAAAAGGCCTTCAAAAATTACTTAAAAAATATGAAACGCTGTTGTTTAAGGAGGGTGATCAGCTTACGAATACGAGTAATGTAGTGCATCATATAAAAACCACTACAGATCAGCCAATAAACTCGAAATTATATCGTTACCCGCCGCGGCACGAGGAAGAGGTTCGGCGGCAGATTGAGGAGATGGAGAGACAAGGAATAATTAGGAAAAGTAGTAGTAGGTATAGTTCTCCAATTATCGTGGTGCCGAAAAAGAAAGATAATTCGGGTGAACAGAAGTATAGAATTGTAGTGGATTATAGAAAGCTCAACGAGATTACGGTGGATGATCAGCATCCTTTACCTAATATAGATCATATAGGAATAAAGGAAGAACTAGTCAACAAATTTAGGACTCAAGTTATTTTGTCATATGATGCTGATAGTGAAATTGAGTTGCTACGGGGTCGGAAAATTTTGAAATTGAATCCGTTAGAAAATGTTGAGAAAATAAAGCAGGTGTTGGGGGAATTTATTAATGGAAAAGGTAAAGTGGGTATATATTCAGAGGTCGAGGACAAACATTACAATATAGTTCAGCAGATCATTATACAGTTGTTTTCTCACGATAAAGGTTTAAGGTTTATCAAGTGTACACAAAGAGTAACTGAAATTAAAACTGAGGAAGAGCTGCACAAACAAATTTCAATTTATCATACAAAGGAATCTATGCATAGCGGGATCAATGAAACTTATTACACCCTCAAAGATAAAATATATTTCCCTAAGTTACATGAACATATACAGCTGGTTATCAATAACTGTAGAAAGTGTCAGGAGATCAAGTATGATAGGCGCCCGATAAAGCCAAAATTTAATCTCACAGAAACGCCAACTGGTAAGAATGAAATAATACATCTAGATATTTTTCATATAGAGAAAAAATCGTTTGTTACGATTATAGATAAGCTAACGAAATTTGCGGTAGCATATACTATTGGGGATAGGAATTGGAGGTGTAAGAAGGCTATTTTGGTGGAACATTTCGCAAAATTTGGTAAGCCTAGGTTGCTTATATCAGACAACGAGTTCAAATCTGAACAGATTAAGGAATATTTGAATCAGACCAATGTAGAGGTTCATTGGACAACGCCCAACAGCCATACGGGAAATTCAGATGTAGAGAGGCTACATTCTTCCATTTTAGAAAAGATAACGGGGATAGATGATAAAAGTTTATCAATAGAGATGAGAATGCAAATAGTATTAGGGAATTACAATGATAGGTATCATTCTACCATTAAGACAACGCCAAGAGAAGCTAAGGATAGGGTTAGTGCCGAAGAATTACATAATTTAGTGAAAGATAGTAAATTTAAGAGAATACAGAAGGCTAACATAAGTAGGGAGGACTATATAGAAAAAAGACAAGAAGGTCCGATTAAAAACTACAGACATGTAAGACATAAAGAAGAAACAAGGTACAAAATTAAAAATTTGGCTAGAGTACATTTGACAAACATTAAACGACCAAATAAATTTATAGGTCATACTACTACTAATACTCATGACAACAACAACTCAAGCAGGATTATTAACGACATCAATCGATGAACAATTGGGATATTTGAAATTGAAAGTTAAAACCGTTCAAATTGTCAACGAGACTAACACTATTTTGCATGTAATCAATCCAGAAGAAATTTTAAAAACAATAGTTGAAATAAGAGTAAATTTGAAACATTTAGATTTTGAAAACAGAAATATAATTGATAGAGAAATTGATACGGTAGTTGCTAAAACAAAATCAATTATGCCATATCGGGTAGGAAGACAGAAAAGAGGACTTTTTGACATTGTTGGTAGTACTGAAAAATTTTTGTTCGGCACTATGGATAACGAGGATAGGAAAGATATTTTAAATCATTTAAAGATAGCGGAAACAAATAGTCACAATTCTATTATTGCAATTAATCAACAAATTAAAATCAATCAACACTTTAATAAATCTGTTTCAGCATTCCCTAAACGGCCTCTTCCAGTGAACTACCCTGCTCGGCGTTGGCCAAGCTCGCGCACTAGCTCCTGGATGTTTTACTAGAGGACCGTGGTTGCTCTCGTTCCGGGTTGCCGAAACCTAACTTCGGAACGATGGGGTTATCAAACACCACTGAAACAGAAAACACTAAAGGGGTTAGAAAGAATACTTACTTGATTTGTATGGCTTAAGTAAATGAGAACACTCGCGACTCCACTTCAACATACCTTTATTTTCTAATCACAATATTCTATTTCACTCTTATTAATAATTTTTACTTAATTAATAATTAATTAATTAAAAGCGATTTTAAAGTAATTCCCGCGCGTAAAGTGTTCTCGGATAGAACCCTTTAGCTCTGTTCAGAGGCTTGTTCACAACTCAAAAGTAAAAGTAACGTTATTCTTAAAATCACCTATGTTTGACCCTTCCGTGTTTACACATTGCTTTGAAAGTGTTCTTGTACACAACACAATAACACTTGTTTATTATTGTAAATTTGGTTGTCGGCGACAAATCGACACCTGCTGTTGCGCTGCGAACTGCTGACACGGAAGAAAGTCATGTCGAGGCCAAATATACCATTTGGTATGTAACATGCTGATGCAAAGGCGGAATAGAATCTCGTGATGTCCAAACAGGCCATTTGCATAGCATGTGATGTAACGACGGAAGAGGTTAAATGCGCAAGCAGACTGGGTTTCATGGGGCTAGCTCCAAAGATGCGGCTGCTGGAGAAAATCCGGTGAAATCGCTTGAACATCCTCCCGCGCAAAGAAAGTCCAATTGCCTGGACCTGGACTGTTATCTATTGGCAAACGGTCCCAAGTTTCTGGATATGGAAACTCTTGTATTGGTGTCACTCGTTGCCAGCTTGCATTCTAAGGGTGTAAGGCCATCCTTCTACCTCTAACGATCGAAATGATGGCGCCCAAAACGGAAACCCCTAAGTAGTGCGTAGCGTCTTAATAACCCCTTCCATCAATAGCCAGTCCCCTGGTAGATCTCCGATTGATGCAGAATTGTCTTCCGGGTGTTGATGTGTTGTTTTTTTCCGATGAAGTCGATTGTCTTGTTAGTATTATACATATCAAAGCTTATGCCTAATTTTCTTTTTGCGGAAGGGTCCACAATTTTGTTTGTTCTTAAATGTATCGTTCTTATTTTCTTCATTGTGTTCATTATTCTTTTATAATCGAATCTGCTCTTTAAAAATTATAATAAAAAAGGCTATTTAACCCTAGGACTTTGTTACAAGAGGATGAAAATGAAGAATGTAATAATTACACAAATATAAATACTTGGGGTCGTTTTTTATAAACGCCTGGCAAACTTGAATCGTTTAATTGGATACTATTTTGCTTGTATATGATGTAGTTATCATTATGTTCATATGCATTTTGTGTTTATAGTTAATTCTAGTGTTGATTTAGAAAATATTCATACTTCACAAGATCACCACATTTCGTTTTTTGCTTACTATTTCTGCAATATTTTTACTCTCAGTTAATTGTTCTCAGATTACTTATATTTCGTTTTTTTTTCATTGTGCACTTAAGTGTGCTACCTATTGGTAGTAATTAAACTACACGCGTAGTAATCAAAATTACTCGAAAGCGATTCAATGCCTAGGGAATACCTCATCAGCTCAGTTTCACGATGACGTACCACGGTAAAGAAATGTGATCCATCAAGCGTTGACTTTGCACATTTGAAATCAGAGCGCCGGCTGCCCCAGACATTGAATCACTTTTGCACGCGTCTGCATTCATTTTTGCTTGCACTCATGATTCCAACAACAACACATATCCAGCGACTGTCACCCAACATAACAAAAAACAAAAAAACAATCAAAACAAATCTGATACCTTGACACCATGCTACTGTTCTTGACCGTGACTTTTTTGCCGCCGGTCTGTTGTTAATTTGTATTAGTCACTTATTTACAATCCATTCATACACAAGAATTTTACGTAGGTTAGTGTTCATTATTTAATTTCATTTATTTACATTACAATTTCGGATCCAACTACGGGTTTGTTTTTTTTTTTTTTACATGGGAATGTATACACAGGAATTCTAGACTGAGGAATTTGCGGGTGACATGATACCTATAGGGTTTGTCGATTCTTGACCCCATCTCCCGTGCTGCCGATCCGCTGTTGCTAGATGGCTTATAAAGGTAGGGTGATCGTCATCCCCCTTTCGCTTCTTTCTGGCTAACCGTACCCAAATTCCTACGATAACGGCCCCTACTAATAACCCTGCCAATGTACAACCGTGCGGAATGTATTGTTTGAACACATTATCGTCATTAATTACTCCATCGAGTTCTCTCTTTAATGTGGCTATAAGGTGCTCGTTGTCTCGGACGTGACTGATCTCGGTTGATGGAAGATTAAACCGAGGAGTGACTGTTTCATACACCTTTGTCCAGTTTACTGTAATGGCTCGTGGAATCTCTTTTATCTGGAAGGGGACCTCGCCCATGGTACAATAGTCGAGCTCTACTAGAGAAACAGGAAACCGAATTTCTAACTGAGTGTCATTACACGTGATTGGTATTTTATCAACTTGCCCTTTGAATATCACTCCAACATGGGGGCTAATGCGACCGATGTAGGTCTCATTGCTCCACCGCGTGGTCGAACACCAATCCTTTAATTGTTGGCCTCCCCGTATAATTTCCTTAATACATGATGGTCCAGAGCGTAACAATTTTGTCTCATATAGGCGAGGGAGAATCTCTGTAGACTCTTCCTCGAAGAAAAACTTGTCCGCATTGGGCCCAACGAATAGGATGCGGAATGGTATCGTTGTCCCCAAGTCCCAAGTGTTATTTTTAGAATCTGGAGGGGTGATAACTGCTACCTGTCTAAATTCCTCTTTATACGCAAGAGGAATTGTATATTCGATCGTAACGAGATCATTCTGAAGCCATGCAGACACTGGATTAACCTCGAACACTCTTTCTGGCTCATCTTGTTTCGGCAGGACTACCCCAGGGACCTCCCTATTAACCTGGCTTATAAAAGCCGCCAGTTCCTTGGTAGGTCGAATGTTTCGTAATTGCTCATGTTTGGCAACGATTTCGCTAATTAATGTTTTAATTCCTAGGGAGAACTCCGACATTTCTTTCCCCTGCTGCTCCATTAGCTGATTTATCTGGTTCTCCACCTGATGGTACTCTAGGTCCGTGATGTTTAACGTTAACGCTGCGATTTTTGTCTGTTGATGTCTAAGAGCTTTCACTTCCTCGCGAATAGCTATGTCTCGGTAACTAAGGTAAGCTACTGTCCCCGCCGCTAAGAGACCTGGGATATACTTAGCACCTGTTTTCAATAAACTACTTGATATAATGGGGACTATACCAAAGGCCCGCCTAACTCGGTTGACCTTATAGGAAGCGGTCAACCGTCGATTAACATCAGCGACTTGGAGTTCGCTTGCAAGTTTCAGCTCGTTGCAATGTTCTTGGACTTCCTCCACCATCTGCCGCTCACATATCCTATGGAACTTTTCCAACTGTTGCGACATTGTGTCGAGATCACGCGTGAGGTTTACTGAGGTTGCAATAGTATATTTTAGGTCAAATGCCTTTACCTGCACTAATCCCAATTCCAAAATTCTGGTTTCCAAGACCGGGTCCACTGCCCAGGACACCACTGTGGCGGGCATTAGGCATATACACAGCAGAGTAGCCACTTGCGCTAGAGACCACGGCTTCCATCCTTTTCCGCTTCGCGTTCGGAAGGGAATGTTAGGTGGAGCCTTGTCCGGTTCTAACGCATTATCATCTGCTTCCTGCGCTTGAGAGGGCTCAGCTTCCTCTTCTGGAAGAAGGGGAACGAGCTGATGCACAGCACGATGTATATTGTCCCTACCAGCAGTTTTTAATTTTACTTGACGGATGGTGCCCTGTAGATCTGGAAAAACTTTTAACAGTCGCCCGGTCTTCCAATCTAATGGCCTGTGACCCCTTTCTTTGATTAGAACAAGTTCACCTGGCCTCAGTTGCCTACCGGGGGCCTTCCATTTATACCGCTTCTGTAGATACCCCAAATAGTCAGTCTCGAATTTGACCCAGAAATGCTTCTGCAGTTCCTGGATCTGAAGCCATTTTTTGGTTGCTGGGAGACTTTCATTTAGACCTTCCCCAGCCGGAGGTGACAATAGGCTTCTTTGAATGATGAAATGTGCAGGAGTTAGTACCTGCAGGTCATGACTATTATCAGCCAGCGGATACAATGGTCGGCTGTTTAATATTGCTTCCCATGTGCAGACGGCAGTTTGAAAGTTTTCATATGTCAGGTTCGAAATTGAAGGCATCCGCTTTATGTAGCGTTTTAGACTCCCCACTGCTGCCTCAAATAGCCCTCCGTAGTGGCTGGCTCTTGGGGGATTATGATGCCATACGATCTGACGCTGAGCCAACCTCTCCTGGCATTCACTGGTCAACTTTCCCCAGGCTTCCCTGAGCACTTTGGAAGCCCCTACTAAGTTTGTGCCGTTGTCGGAACGAACCATTTTCGGCTGGCCTCGCCGGCTTACGAACCTTTGAAACGCAGCCAAAAATGCATTTGTGGTAAGATCCGTACAGAGCTCTAAATGTATCGCTTTAGTAGACATACATACGAAGACCACTATGTAGACCTTCATAGATTTTGTGGTCCGTAAATTTGATGCTTTTATTTGAAATGGTCCGCACAGATCGGTTCCCACATTTTCAAAAACAGCGGATGACCTGATTCGCTCGGGAGGAAGGTCTGCCATTTTCGGGATTATAGTGGCTCCTCGCATTCGAACGCACCTTACGCATCCCCTAATCCACTTCTTCACCCTCTGCTGCAACGCTGGAATGTAATATCTTTCTCGGATGATAGCCATTGTGAGTCCTGTTCCACAATGTTGGTGAAACTTATGAACATGCTGAATTATGAGGTCAGCTAGGTGACACTTCCCGAGAATTATAGGGTGTTTCTGCTCAAACGGGATGAGCGCCTGTTCTAATCTTCCTCCCACTCGGAGAACCCCAGATACCTGATCGACAAAGGGGTTTAGCGTGGACAGCCAATGGTTTTTCTCGATAATCAATCCCTTCTGAATTCTGAAAATTTGCCTCCCGAAGAGTAGTTTTTGTTGATACCTGACGACTGCCCACTCCGTTAGCGGAAGTTTGCCTTTCCCCAGAGTTTCTGTGATTTTCCGGTTGACGTCTTGAGCTTCTTTTATACTGGACGCCCCGTATAACAGATCATCCATATAGAACGCGTTCTTGATGATCCAGTTGATCTCCTCATCAGGAGCATTGTCGTCCGCCACCTGGTGAAGCGTTCGAATTGCTTGCCAGGGTGCACAGTCTAACCCGTAGGTCACCGTTTTCAAGTAAAACTCTCTTATCGGTTCTTGAGGCTTCGCCCGCTAGAGAATCCTAAGCTTGATCTGATCCTCCGGTCTCAAAAGTATCTGCCGATACATCTTAGTAATGTCACTAGAGTATTCATACGCAAACCTGCGTATTCTAGTGACAATGTCGGAAATATGGTTTTGCAACTTTGGACCGGGATGGATCATCTCGTTAAGGCTCACACCATTTGATGTCGGACTGGAAGCATTGAAGACATTCCGTAATTTCGTCGACGTGGCCTCTTGGCGAACCACGCTTAAATACGGGATATAATATACTTCGCCGCTAGTGTCAGATTGATGATCCTTTGGAACTTCAGCCATGTGGTCCAAATTAAAATATTCTTCCATAAACTCATCCGATTTGAGCTTGTGGTCTTTGTTTTTCAACCACCTTTTCTCCTGACCGAGATAGTGCTGCACAGCCTTGTGGTACGAGTTTCCTAGTTTAATATTACCTTGTCGCCACGGGGTCGGTACCACGTATCGGCCATCGTTCTTTCGGTAATGACCCTTTACGAATAGGTCCTCACAAATTTCGTCATCTATGCGACTAGATTCATCTCTACTTAGGGGCATATCCCAAAAAGCCCTTAAGTCCTGTTCCCATTCCTTGATAGTGACATGTGTTGAGGTGATCTTCGATACCGAAGATTCCGCCGGACCAGACACAATCCATCCCAATTTCGTGTTCTGGAGCAGGAAACTATCTACGGTTTCTACTCCATTCACGAAAAGTTGTGGAAGGATACTAGACCCTAATAAAACTGGAACATGAGATGCATGTTCCGTTACGGGGTCCGCCAACTTCTTCCCTTGAAACAATGCCTTTACTTGCATTGCAACAATGCCTGTGGAAGGGAACCTTTAGTTACCCGTCTGACTACTAACGCTTTAGTGCTGACCTCGGAACCATCGTCCAATTTAAGGGTGAGACACACAACCGCTGACACTTTCCCTGCTGACACACCACCTACCCCTGAAATTTCGATGTTGGCCTTTTTCTTTTTTAACCGAAGTTTCTGTACTAGATCTTCGGTTATATAGCTGCTCTGACTGCCTTGATCGATCAAACACCGAACTGGAACGGCATGTCCTTCTCTTGCCTCTAGCTTAACGACAGCTGTTGGAAGAACGGTTCCGGACCATGACAATGCTGTCGAATTTTTGGCATGATGAACAGCAGAAGACGGATGCATGGCAGTAAGATGTTGCCCTTTGCATATTTCGCATTGGAGATTCTTGCGTTTATTGCACGCTTCCCCCCTGATATATTTGTGGGAGAGACAGTAAATGCAAACATGATAACGGCGGAGCAGTTTCTCCTTGTCGGTACTTTCAATGAATTGAGGACACTGGGCTGTGAAGTGCTTCCCCATACATAAGAAGCATTTAATCCAGTTTCTCTTTTCAACTCCATCCGACTTGGAGACCAAGGCTATCTCCTTCTGGGTTTTTCTCTTATTCCCAAGATCCTCCGCCTTGGATATCCCATTTAGACCATCCCAACCGGGGGACATGACCACATATCTATTTTCTAGAAATTGGTCTATGTCGTTTATCGTAACGGGCATTTTTGGATCTCGTGACGTTAAGTCGAACTCCCTCCGAGTTGTCATATCCATTTTCCTCGTCAGGACGAACGGAATGAATGGAATACCTTCATCTGCATTGAATCCTGCTTTCCGTAGGTTCTGAACTGCGGAACGCATGGTATCCAATGCTCTTCCCAGCGTTCTAGCCTCTCTTTGGTTTATCTGAGGTAAGTCAACTAACGCCTGAATTTCCTTTTCTATTAAGGCCCGACGATTACTGTACCTTCGGTCAAGAAGAACCCATGCTTGTTGGTAATTCTCTCCGTATATCCCTAAATGGTCGATTACACGTTTTGCATCGCCTCTTAACTTGCTCTGAAGCATCATTAAGCGCTCCGCAAAACCGATTTCAGAACCATCGTATACAGAGTTAAAGAGGCTTTTGAATGGTTCGTATTGACTGATGTCCCCACTGAATATTGGAATATCTGGGATGGGTGGGGCGGGTCTAAAACGATATCCTGAGTTCCAAGGGGAAAAATGGCTCGAAGGACCAAAATGGTTTGGCCGGGTCTGGCTGGGATCCAAGAAGAATTCTGAGCGGTTTGGTCCAGGAGTCCGCAAATATTCTGGGCGGGGCTGACTAGGATCTAATAAATAGTCCGGTCGTAGATGGGTGGGGAAGGGCCCAAGATTAGATGTACGCGGTTCGTCTCTCCACGTTGGATAATTTTGTCTATCCTTATCACAGGCCCCCCATGCCCCTCCAAATGCAACTTCACATCTGCTTGAACTCCTGGGCAGATCCCTAGCTGTCGCTTCACCTTGGAGTCTGTCGTTGACGTCTATGCCCAAGTCTCGTTCTAATAACCCTGTTTCAACTTGTCTTGGGACGGCCCCCCTACTCGAACTTCCTTCACCGGGATCTACATAATTTTGAGTCACTGGCGGGAGTTTAGGGACTTGCTCCCTAACTGGTCCCAAAGTTAACGGGTCGACCTCTGTTTGTCTCTCCTCAGGGATAAGAGAGGGATGAACTCTCTCAACGAACTCCTTTGTTTTCAAATAAACTGATTGCATGAGTCCCAGCTTATTCTCTCGAAAATATATTAAATCTGCCGAGGGATTCAATAATAGAAGCCGTTTATGTTCTGCAATGAACTCTAAATAGATCTGCCGGACCTCACTCCACGCAGTTTCAAAGCGTTCCTTAGTTCGCTTTTCCTGCCGCAGTTTGCATAGCGTCTCGCGAACCTCTTCAACTTTCAAAACCCGCTTTTGCTGAGCTTCAATGATCTCATGGATCTCCATTTTTGGTTCTATTTCAACTGGTTGTCACTTAATTGAATTAAATATTTCCGTTTGGTACGGACAGTGTATAAGAACGACACACAAAATACGTGAGAGGCGCAACACTATAAGGATCTTTCCTTTGGTCTGAACGCGCCCACGTAATAACAACAATAATAAAAATACACACCAACGATGTTAGAGTGTCGTTTGAGAAACGTGGGAGGCGCAACACGATAAGGACTTTGCCTTAGGTCTGAACGCGCCCACGGATCAACAACACCACAAAAATTCACACCAACGATGATAGAGTGTCGTTAGAGAAACGTGGGAGGCGCAACGCTATAAGGACTTTGCCTTGGGTTTGAACGCGCCCACGGATCAACAACACCACAAAAGTTCACACTAACGATGATAGAGTGTCGTTAGAGAAACGTGGGAGGCGCAACGCTATAAGGAACTTTGCCTTGGGTTTGAACGCGCCCACGGATCAACAACACCACAAAAATTCACACCAACGATGATAGAGTGTCGTTAGAGAAACGTGGGAGGCGCAACACTATAAGGACTTTGCCTTGGGTTTGAACGCGCCCACGGATCAACAACAACACAAAAATTCACACCAACGATGATAGAGTGTCGTTAGAGAAACGTGGGAGGCGCAACACTAAAAGGACTTTGCCTTGGGTTTGAACGCGCCCACGGATCAACAACACCACAAAAATTCACACCAACGATGTTAGAGTGTCGTTCGAGAAACGTGGGAGGCGCAACACTATAAGGACTTTGCCTTGGGTCTGAACGCGCCCACGGATCAACAACACTACAAAAAATCACACCAACGTTGATAGAGTGTCGTTAGAGAAACGTGGGAGGCGCAACACTAAAAGGACTTTGCCTTGGGTTTGAACGCGCCCACGGATCAACAACACCACAAAAATTCACACTAACGATGATAGAGTGTCGTTCGAGAAACGTGGGAGGCGCAACACTATAAGGACTTTGCCTTGGGTTGAACGCGCCCACGAATCAACAACATTACAAAAAATCACACCAACGTTGTTAGAGTGTCGTTAGAGAAACGTGGGAGGCGCAACACTATAAGGACTTTGCCTTGGGTTTGAACGCGCCCACGGATCAACAACAACACAAAAATTCACACCAACGATGTTAGAGTGTCGTTAGAGAAACGTGGGAGGCGCAACACTATAAGGACTTTGCCTTGGGTTTGAACGCGCCCACGGATCAACAACACCACAAAAATTCACACCAACGATGTTAGAGTGTCGTTAGAGAAACGTGGGAGGCGCAACACTATAAGGACTTTGCCTTGGGTTGAACGCGCCCACGAATCAACAACACTACAAAAATTCACACTAACGATGATAGAGTGTCGTTCGAGAAACGTGGGAGGCGCAACACTATAAGGACTTTGCCTTGGGTTGAACGCGCCCACGAATCAACAACACCACAAAAGTTCACACTAACGATGATAGAGTGTCGTTCGAGAAACGTGGGAGGCGCAACACTATAAGGACTTTGCCTTGGGTTGAACGCGCCCACGAATCAACAACACTACAAAAAATCACACCAACGTTGTTAGAGTGTCGTTAGAGAAACGTGGGAGGCGCAACACTATAAGGACTTTGCCTTGGGTTTGAACGCGCCCACGGATCAACAACACCACAAAAATTCACACCAACGATGATAGAATGTCGTTAGAGAAACGTGGGAGGCGCAACACTAAAAGGACTTTGCCTTGGGTTTGAACGCGCCCACGGATCAACAACACAAAAAACAATGCACACCAACGTTGACGTTCAAGTAGTGTTTTATGTTGTGTAAACGAAACACAATCACTATAATTTCCCGCACTTTATATATATTTTTTCACAAGAGAAATTATTTTTATAATAGTAATTTTTATTTAAAAACTTACCTTGGATCGTTATCCGGCTCGACGGACCAGCTGTTTCAGCATTCCCTAAACGGCCTCTTCCAGTGAACTACCCTGCTCGGCGTTGGCCAAGCTCGCGCACTAGCTCCTGGATGTTTTACTAGAGGACCGTGGTTGCTCTCGTTCCGGGTTGCCGAAACCTAACTTCGGAACGATGGGGTTATCAAACACCACTGAAACAGAAAACACTAAAGGGGTTAGAAAGAATACTTACTTGATTTGTATGGCTTAAGTAAATGAGAACACTCGCGACTCCACTTCAACATACCTTTATTTTCTAATCACAATATTCTATTTCACTCTTATTAATAATTTTTACTTAATTAATAATTAATTAATTAAAAGCGATTTTAAAGTAATTCCCGCGCGTAAAGTGTTCTCGGATAGAACCCTTTAGCTCTGTTCAGAGGCTTGTTCACAACTCAAAAGTAAAAGTAACGTTATTCTTAAACTCACCTATGTTTGACCCTTCCGTGTTTACACATTGCTTTGAAAGTGTTCTTGTACACAACACAATAACACTTGTTTATTATTGTAAATTTGGTTGTCGGCGACAAATCGACACCTGCTGTTGCGCTGCGAACTGCTGACACGGAAGAAAGTCATGTCGAGGCCAAATATACCATTTGGTATGTAACATGCTGATGCAAAGGCGGAATAGAATCTCGTGATGTCCAAACAGGCCATTTGCATAGCATGTGATGTAACGACGGAAGAGGTTAAATGCGCAAGCAGACTGGGTTTCATGGGGCTAGCTCCAAAGATGCGGCTGCTGGAGAAAATCCGGTGAAATCGCTTGAACAAAATCCATAGAATATTTAAAAGAAATTGTAAAGAAGGATAGAAGAAAAATTTTAGATTTGTTTATTGGAATTAAGGATGAAAACAGAAAAATGATGCACCAACAACTTTATTTAGATCAGACGTTCAAGTTACAATTTTTGGAAAATAAACTAAATCAAATACAAGATAATATTGTATCGGCAAAATTTAACCTGTTGCATCCAAGTATACTTACACCTGAGGAAATAGAAGAATATCAATTGGACTTTTATAAATTGAAATTAGCTAAAGTAGGAGTATTAGAATATAAGCAGAAATTCATTGTAATAGCAATTAAAATTCCGAAGAATTATATAACCACAGATGTTAAATTAATAACGCCATTGCCAAATGAAGAAAATTTGGAAATCAATAGTGAGGATGAATTGATTGTAGAAGTCAGAAACGACACATTTGTTTATCAACCACAATTAATGTTAAACGAATTAAAATTAAGTAAAAATTGTGTTCTTGATAAAAGCTGTAAATTAATTTTTAACAATGTAACTAAAGTTCAGATTATAGATGATGAATCCATTATTGTGAAAAACGCTAGAGAAATGAAATTAGAACAAAATTGTGACAATAGGAATATAACATTAAATAAAAACAATTTGCTAAATTTTTATAATTGCGAAATAAAAATTTTGAGACAGACATTTTATAATAACAAACAGATGATTAAAGAAAAATATTTTTTTTCCACAAAATCAAGTTAATTATTGTTTTGAGAAAATGATAACATTTGAAGAAATAGTATCGGGAACAATTGGGAACCTAAAAGAAATTAAGGAACTGAAATTTCATAAAGAATTGTCAAGATATATGTATGGTAGTTTTTTAGTAATATTGATGATTATAATTATTATTGTATTGGTATTTATCACTCGATGTCGAGTAAAGAAAGCATATGTAATACAGAAAATTCAGGAGAATTTCCACTCAAAGCGGGGAGGAGTAACGTACAATCCCAACGAGCCCGATACTCACCTACATCGACCAATCAACAATATTGCTGAGCAGAAAAATATACCGGATATACAAGGTAAAAGTCAACAAATTCCGTTGACCCCAATAACTGTAAATAATACGAAACAGTTTTCGCTAACCGAGCAGAAATAGCAAATAAATAGAGATGTAATGACTTGTAAGTGGGCTGTTCTGTTCTGGCTGTTCTGTACAAAAGTTCAATAAATTGCGACGTTTAGAAAATTAACCGACACCGTGTTCTTTTCTTTTTAATTTCGTATGTTAAATACATTATTTGTGCGTGTATGGGCATGTTTATGCGCAGGCCGGGTAGGTGGGAAGTAAACGCCCACCCGTGGATAAAAATTGGCTATGGGAAGGATACCCAGAAATAAAACCAAACATGGAGGAGCAGAAGAAGAATGAAGTTACGGCGCAGGGCTTCGGAAACCCAGTGCCGGCGGTTTTTGGGAGTGAGCAAGCGGGCTCCCGGCCGTCGATATCCAACGACCGCAGTGCCTCAGTAGTGGGAACCTTGGCTACTGTGGCATCTAATGTTACAAGCGTACGAGAGGAACTTGAACTGGCTGGAGTGATGGATCCGTTCAGAAGGAGCTCGATTTTTCGCAGATCCCCTTCCACACGGGCACAAGCCCCCACGATCGCTACCCCCAGTGGGAAGCGTATAGCGGAGTCTTAGATGAGGAAGAATCACTGACGCCGATTCACCCGAGCGATGTTTTGGGCAATGATCAGTCTGGAGCTGCCTTTAGTACCCTCGGTAAAAAGATCATGGAGCTGTGTGAGTTTATAAAGGAGCGCAGGAACATTCACCAAAATATAAGGGCCATGATAAGAGGCATCCGTTTGACGTACGGCAAGGCCCACGATGAACGAGTAGGGAAGTCGTCCGATTAGAAAAGTGAACAAGGCAACTCAAGTAACGCCGGTTCAAAACACAAAAGGGAAGAAACCGGGGAAGAGGCTGCGCGAGAAGTTGAATGACTCAACCGGCCAGCAAACCCCGAAAAGAAAAAAGGACTCAACTCCCAAAAAGGCGAAGTTCTTGAAAAGTACGTCTGAAGCTACCAGGGAAAATACTGCAGTGGCTACCTCGAGAAAAGGGATCGAACCTTCAAAGGCGGATGCGGAAGCTTGGAGGAAGGTAGAACCGCGGAAAAGAAATTTTCGGAGGAAGATTAGACCGGAGGTAATTTTCATTTCCAAACGAGGCGAGGGGTCATACGCCGACATTCTCAGGAAAGCGAAGGCAGACCCCGAACTCACCAACTTGGGAGACAACGTCAGCCGTATTAGACGGTCGCAGAAGGGAGATCTTATGTTGGAACTTAAGAAATCCAAGGATGTAACCGCATACAAATTCTTAAGCCTAATCGGGAAGACTTTAGAGCAGCAAGGCGACATAAGAGCTAGCAGGCCGGAGATCACTATAATCTGCAAAGATATAGATGAAATCTCGTCGAAGGAGGAGGTTCGCGAAGCGTTGAAGAAACAGTTCGATCTAGCCGGACTACAAGAGTCAGAGGATGAAAACGCTAAGGAAAGCCTATGGGGGAACACAAACCGCCATCATCAGCCTACCAGTGGAGAACGCACTCAAACTGTTAGCAGCAGGGAGAGTGAGAGTAGGCTGGGTTATATGTCGCCTTAGGGAACAGGTGGCGTTAAAACGGTGCTTTAGATGCCTTGGCTTTGGTCACATTGCGAAGTCATGCACTAACCCAAATGACAGGTCAAATTGTCTACTGTGCAAAGGAAAGGAGGGTGTGGACCATCGGCACATTGCAGGCAGCAGCAGGTGCCCGGAGAAGAGGAGAGAGGAGAGTCCTTAGCACAAATCGCAGATGAGGTTGATACAAATCAACCTCAACCGACTGCGAGGCGGACGCAGGATCTACTCGCGCAAACCATCCTGCGAGAAAAACATCGATGTGGCCATACTAAGTGAACCATACCGAAACCGCGGTGGTAGCGTTTGGGTCAAAGACCAAACGGGCCAAGCAGCGCTGTGGACTTGTGGAGAACAAGCCTTCCAGGAAATAATGGAGCACCCGGAGGAGGGCTTCATCAGAGCGAAGGTGAAGGACATCCACATCTACAGCTGCTATGCTCCACCCAGCGCTACACTCGTCGAGTATGAGCGGATGCTTTGCTGCTCTTGTTTTGGATGCAAGAGGAACGTTGGCCGATCATAATAGGAGGCGATTTCAATGCGTGGGCTCTTGAATGGGGCAGCCGGATAACTAATGTCCGGGAACGTGTTCTCCTCGAAGCATTCGCGGAGCTGGACGTGGTACTGGCGAATGTTGGGTCTTCGTACACTTTCCGGGGAAGGGGCCTAGGGATCTATAGTGGACCTGACATACGTGAGTGCCACTTTAGCCAGTAGAATCGCTTGGCATGTCAGTGAGGACTATACTCACAGCGACCACCAGGCAATCTGCATAGAGATCAAGGGCTGGATCGAGCTCGAAAAAGAGTTTTCGCAAAATGCGGGGTGGTATGCTTGGCTGGACAGTGAAAGCGTTCGAGGGGAACACGTTTTCCGCGGTGCTCAAATCCGACATATCCCTGAATGGTACGGCTGGAGAGAAAGCCACCCAGATCACTCGATGGGTGACGGAAAGCATGCGATGCTACTATGCCCAGAAGGCGATTGCTCCCCAGTAGGCAACCCAACTACTGGTGGAACAATGAAATCGCAAGTTTGCGAGCCGCATGTGTTCGGGCAAGGAGGCTTTGCCAGAGGACTCAGGGGAAAACCCGGTGGCGACGGATCGAGAGGAGGACACACAAGCAATTGCGTGGCCGCCTAAAGGAAGCCATTCGGAGGAGCAAAAAGAACTGCTTTCAAACAGCTGTGCGACCATGCCGACATAAACCCTTGGGGCGAGGCTTACAGAGTGGTGATGAAAAGGCTGCGGAAATCACCCCAGGTGACCTGTCCGCGCCTCCTGAAACAGATTGTTACCACTCTGTTCCCCCACCACGAAAATAGGGAAAGGCAAGTTTTTGTCCAGCCAAATGACGGCATAATACCGCCTGTAACTGTGGAGGAGCTGCGGGAAATATGTGGTAGGGTCGGTGACAACAAGGCCCCAGGTTTGGATGGCATCCCCAACCGAGCTTTGAAACTGGCAGTGAAGACTAGGCCCGACCTTTTCGCCAACACCTTCGAGGCGTGCCTAAAAGAAGGGAATATTCTCTGCCCAGTGGAAAAAGCAAAAGTTGGTGTTGCTTCCGAAGCCTGGCAAGCAACCTGGAAACCCAGCGTCGTATCGTCCTATCTGCCTGTTGGATACAATGGGGAAGATGATGGAGAGAGTCATCTACAACAGACTCCTGCCCATCGTCGAAGGCCAATAATGGTTTGTCGGAACTGCCAGTTTGGTTTCCGACGCGCCCACTCTACGGTGGACGCAATTGGCATGGTGGTAAACCTGGCAAAAGGTGCACTGATTTCTGGCGGCTGCTGTGCCGTGGTGGCGTTGGATGTCAAAAACGCATTCAACTCGGCCAACTGGAATAGAATTAAAGGGGCGTTGGCTGACATAGGTGTCCCCGGATACTTAGCGAATTTGGTGGAAAACTACCTCTCAGAGAGGACTCTCTGGTACGGGACGGATGAGGGCCCCAAAGAGTACATTGCCACAGCCGGGGTACCACAGGGATCGGTACTTGGTCCCCTGTTGTGGAATAATATGTATAATGGGGTGCTTGCTCTTCCCGTCCCAGAGGGGACTACGATTGTCGGCTTTGCTGATGACCTAGCTGTGGTTGTTGCAGCAAAACACCCAGAAGATGTCGAGGTTTACGCAACGGAAACAGTGAGAGCGGTAAAGTCCTGGCTAGAAAAGGCCGGGCTGACCTTGGCGGACGCGAAAACGGAAGCGGTCTTGATAACGAAACGCAGGAAAAAATAATACTGTAAAACTGGAGGTCGGTGGACATACGGTCGTATCAAAGCCGGCTATCAAATACCTGGGGGTAATAGTTGACACCAAATTGAGTTTTAGGGAGCACCTAGAGTATGCATGCCAAAAGGCAGCCAGTGCCACCACGGCACTTGCAAAAATGTTGCCAAATATTGGTGGGCCGAAACATTGCCGGAGGTTGGTGCTAGCCGGAGTGCTGCGCTCCATCCTACTCTACACGTCGCCTGTGTGGGCAGAGGCGCTTGCAAACTTCGCAGAGACGGAAGCAGGTGAACTCGGTTTACCGGCGGATGGCTTTGAGGGTTTGCAGTGCTTTTAGAACCACATCAGATGAGGCAGTATTGCTGGTGGCAGGCATGATCCCGGATTGACATTCTGGCCAAAGAAATGAGTGTCCTGTACAATGCAAGACATATGGAGGGGCATGCACAGCGTAGAAATGCGGCAAGGTCAGAGTCGCTTGATCTCTGGCAACGCAGATGGGACGAGTCTGCGAAAGGTCGGTGGACGCACAGGCTCATTCCCAACATTAGGGTGTGGCTTGAGCGAAAACATGGGGATACCAACTACCACATTACCCAGTTCCTCACGGGACACGGTGGTTGCTACAGGCAGTATCTGCACCGCTTTGGGTTGGATGATTTTCCGAACTGTCCCAGATGCGATGGCATACCGGAGGATCCAGAGCATGTGTTGTTTCACTGCCCACGATTTGCGATGGAGAGAAGGAGCTTAAACCAGGTGCTGGGCAGGAGCGTGACCCCGGAGAGTTTGGTTACTGAGATGCTGGAGTCCGAAAAGAAGTGGCTTGCGGTTAGCTCCGCAATCATCCAAATGCAGGAGGAGTTGCTGAAAGAACAAAGAAGGAGGAAAGCTGCAAATAGGAGAAGGGTGAGTGCCTAAGAGCAAACCCTACCCCGCGAAGTAATACCTCAATGGTGGTCCCGCGGGGCTGGGGCTGGAGAGAACCGGGGGTGGTTTTTAGTGGGTGTGAATCCCACACGCGCCCGCTGTTGTTCCGCCGTTCGGACGTGTCTTTCTAAGATTTTCCACCTCCGTTTACGCACAAAAGAAAAAAAAATATTGTATTATATTATATTATTTTTTTTTTTCTTTTTTTTGTATGGATGGAGGTGGAAATCTTAGAAAGACGCTGCTGCGCCAGGTGGCAGCAGTGTGTGGGATTCACACCCACTAAAACCACCCCCACTCTTCCGCCCCTCCCCGCGGGACCACCGTGAAGTATTACTTCGCGGGGGACGCTCTGGTTCGCTATACCAGCTCGTCCATGTCACGTCTCCGTCGCGCCACCTTCCGAGCTCGATCCAATTCCAGGAGTTTTGTCTGCACCACGGCTACTGCCTCGTTAACCGCCATCCAGTTTTCCTCCGACTTCATCTCTTCCACCAGGTTGGAGGGCTCGATGTCCGCCTCTAAGATGCTGTTCAACCTCCTTTACTGATGCAGAATTCTGGGAGAATGGAACATAACGTGCTCCGGGTCCTCGAGTGTAGCACCGCATTCAGGACAGTTGGGAGACTCGCCCAACTCGAAGCGATGCAAGTACTTCCTATAGCCACCGTGTCCCGTAAGGAACTGTGTCAGGTGGTAATTCAACTCTCCGTGCTTTCGGTTGACCCATTTGTCGATACACGGGATCAATGTATGGGTCCACCTGCCCTTGCCGGAGTTATCAGACCGTTGCTGCCACTTGCCACACAACTCTCTCCTGATGGCTTTTCGGAAACCCGCATTCACCTCGGCTGGATTTGCCTTCCCTTTTCGTAGAGCCAGTGTGCCTCGCTCGCTAGAAGATCTATAGGGATCATTCCTGCGATAACACACACTGCCCCCGTCGACGCCGTCCTAAATGCGCTACACACCCTTAGCGCAATTGGCCGGTATGCCGAACATATCTTCCTCCGGTTGACAGCGTGGTTCAACGCTCCCGCCCAGACAGGGGCCGCGTATAGCAGGATCGACCTCACCATTCCCACGATGAGTAGCCTGCGACTATACTTCGGCCCTACCACGTTAGGCATCATCCTTGCAAGGGATGAGCTGGCATTTGCTGCCTTCTCTCGCGCATAATCCAAGTGTCCCTTGAAACTCAGCTTGGCATCGGTCATCACCCCCAGGTATTTGACAACCGATTTTGAGACGACCTCACGATTACCAACCTGGATGGTAACCGTGTTGTTCTTCCTACGGTTGGTAATGAGGACCGCCTCCGTCTTTTCGTCCGCCAGGTCCAGCTTGGCCATTCGTAACCATGACTTGATGGTATGAATGGCTTCATTTGCATAAAGCTCCACGTCCTCGGGATGCTTTGCAATTGCAACTACCGCCAAGTCGTCCGCAAAACCAATCAGCGTTGTCTCCCCCGGCACGCGAAGGCCAAGCACTCCGTCGTACACTATGTTCCACAGCAGCGGTCCCAATACAGAACCTTGAGGCACACCTGCTGTCACAATGTACTCCTTCGGCCCGTCGTCCGTCTCGTACCAGAGAAGTCTGTCCGAAAAGTAACTCTCGATAAGCCGAGCCAAGTAGCTAGGAACACCCAGTTTGACCAAAGCGCCCTTAATCCA